>NC_135961.1:70013047-70273784 GCF_053455715.1 Rhinoraja longicauda | reverse complement strand
TCTGACATTGCCAGGTGCATTAGGAAAGAACTTTGCAGTAGGCACATTTGATAGGAGGTATAAAGTAGTGGACACCTATTTTACATATTCAGACGGCAATAATCTTGCGTCCCTAACTGCCTTTGGGAAGATGATGGTGAATTACTACTTTGAACTGTTGCCGTCCTCTGAAGTACAGTCCTCTGATACATGTACTCCAACAGTGCTGTTTGTTAAGGAGTTCCAGGACAGACCCAGTGATGATATTCCAAGTCGGGATGGTGTGTGGCCTGGTGGAGAACCAGCAGGCAGGCGGTGGCGTTTCCATGCAGCTGCTGCTCTGTGCTTCCTGCTGGTGGTGGTTGTAAGATTGGAGTAAACCAGGCAGGCTCCTGCACTATGATTTGTGGATGGTATACACTGCAGCTACTGTGGAAGCTGGTGAAAGGAATGAAGAGTTATGGTGTTTGATGTGGTAAAATACCAAGACCTCAACGGTGGAACAGGCGGAGGGAGGATGGCACGGTGGCGCAGCGGTAGAGTTGCTGCTTTACAGCGAATGCAGCGCCGGAGACTCAGGTTCGATCCTGACTACGGGTGCTGCACTGTACGGAGTTTGTACGTTCTCCCCGTGACCTGCGTGGGTTTTCTCCGAGATCTTCGGTTTCCTCCCACACTCCAAAGACGTACAGGTATGTAGGTTAATTGGCTGGATAAATGTAAAAATTGTCCCTAGTGGGTGTAGGATAGTGTTAATGTACGGGGATCACTGGGCGGCACGGACTTGGAGGGCCGAAAAGGCCTGTTTCCGGCTGTATATATATGATATGATGATATGATATGGCGGCTGACTTTAGTGGAGCGTCACAACGGCTGGGAAGGCGGATGGATGAAGGCCGCAGCAGAAAAGGGTCCCCGGTCATCTTGGACTCCACGCCACTGGATCCTGACCCAGATCTGTCAAGGACCGTGTGGGGCTGTCTGTGCACCAGTCTCCCCACGTTAAACAAAGTCACGCACAGGCGTCCCACCCTATGGAGAGGACAGTCACACTCGCTTCCAGTGACCGCCGATGATGAGGTGGTAATGATGTGTGAATTTGTTTTGAATTGTGTTGGGATTCTCAAGAGTTGTTGAAGCTGCATTGACCTGGGTGTGGGGGTATTTCACCCTGACTTGTGCCTTATGGAGGGCAGGAAGGTGTTAGAGGCAAGTCAGTCGCCACAGAATAGTCAGCCTCTGACCTGTTTTTGTGTACGGTGTAATATTGTGGTTGCTCTGTCGAGTTTCTGATCAAAACAGGTGTTCCCAGAGTCTTTGATGGTTGGAGATGTGGTGATCGTAGTTTTGAATGTCAAAGGCAGCTGGTTACACCCTCTCTGGTTGGAGAACTTGTCTCTGCTTCTCTTGTTCTTTCTTGAAACAATGTGTGAGGAACTAGTAGCACATTGACTTTAAAATTATCAAAACTTTTCTGAAGCTGATTTAAGACATTAGTTGTTTTCAGACATAGTTGTTTGCACTTTTCTGATTAAAAATGGCTCCTGGGTTTGTCAGATCAGCCCAAGCCTCACATTCACCAGATCCTCCATTGGCTGCCTCATTATTGGAAGAGTTACCAATGAAAGTGCATTCTTGTTGACTTGATGGGAAAGCCACAAGTTCAGATGAGGGTTCGTGTGTGGGCCATTCCCACATCCGATGAGGACAGGAATGGTTCTGCTGGCACGTGGTCTGAGCTTGAGGAAGTTGACTTTTCAGATGTGAAAGGGGAGGATGATTTGCAGTGATCAGAGGGAAAGGACATAATTACAATGAGGAAATTAATTGATTGTTCAATGACAATAAATGATGAGTTGTGTCAAATGTGGATAAAGCCAACTTCATCCGGAAAAGTAAAAGTAATGTCGAGATTCACTGTGGAAACTGTAAAAAGATGGAGTGGAGGAAGGGCCTGGCAAGGGCCTGGCGAAAATAAAAGACAAACGGTGTGAGGAAAGTCAAGTGTGAATGTGAAACCTGAGAAAATAATCTCTCACCTTTTGTCTTTTCATCTCTATCCTTTGTCCAACCATTCAATGGGGGGTTCCCCTCTTCCATCATAGATGAGGCCCCCACATGGTTCTCCTCGGTACCCTGCAGCTCTGCCCCCCCCCAGTCGTACAGGGACAGAGTTCCTCTAGTCCTCACCTTTCACACCATCAGCCATCGCACACACCACATGGGCCCCGTGTCTGAGGAAGGATGTGCTGTCTCTGGAGAGGGTCCAGAGGAGGTTTACACAAATGATTCCAGGAATGAGTGGGTTAATAAATGATGAGCATTTGATGGCACTGGGCCTGTACTCGCTGGGGTTTAGAAAGGGGAACCTCATTGAAACTTACCGAATAGTGAAAGGTTTGTATGGAGCAGATATGGAGAGGATGTTTCGACCAGTGGGAGAGTCTAGCACCAGAGGTCACAGCCTCAGAATTAAAGGATGTTCCTTTAGGATGGAGATGAGGAGAAATTTCTTAAGTCATAGGGTGGTGAATCTGTGGAATTCTTTCCAAGGCTGTGAAGGTCGTCAATAGATATTTTAAAGACAGAGATAGATAGATTCTTGATTAGTACGGGTGTCAGAGGTTATGGGGAGAAGGCAGGAGAATGGGGTTAGGAGGGAGAGATAGATCAGCCATGATTGAATGGCGGAGTAGACTTGATGGGTCGAATGGCCTAATTCTGCTCCTATCACTTATGACCTTATGAGCACATAATCCTCCGACATTTTCACCACCACCAACGGGATCCCACTACTGGCCACATCTTCCCATCTCCTCCCCTTTCTGCTTTCCGCAGAGACCGTTCCCTCCTCAACTCCCTGGTTAACTCATCCCTTCCCACCCAAACCACCCCCTCCCCAGGTATTTTCCCCTGCAACCACAAGAGATGCAACACCTGTCCCTTTACCTCCACCCTTGACTCCATCCAAGGACTCTGACAGTCTTTTCAGGTGAGGCAGAGGTTCACCTGTACCTCCTCCAACCTCATCTACTGTATCCGCTGTTCCAGGTGTGGACTCCTATATATCGGCGAGACCAAGTGCAGGCTCGGCGATCGTTTCACTGAACACCTCCACTCAGTCCGTCTTAACCTACCTGATCTCCCGGTTGCCAAACATTTTAACTCCCCCTCCCACTCCCACACTGACCTTTCTGTCCCGGGCCTCCTCCATTGTCAGTGTGAGGCCCAGCGCAAACTGGAGGAACAGCATCTCATATTACACTTGGGCGGCTTACACCCCAGCGGTATGAACATTGACTTCTCTAACTTCAAGTAACCCTTGCATTCCCTCTCTCTCCGTCCCTCCCACACCCCAGTGCTCTGACTAGTTTCACAGTCCTGATTCATTTTACTGATTTACTGTCTTCTTGTGACCTTCCCCTCAGCTAACAATGAACCATTCTTCATTTCCTTATCATCGTCTGCTTTGAGGAGTCTGAAGAAGGGTCTCGACCCGAAACGTCACCCATTACTTCTCCAGAGATGCTGCCCGACCCGCTGAGTTACTCCAGCTTTTTGTGTCTATCTTCAACCTATCACTACCCTGTCTTGGTGTTGCCTCTCCCATTCTCCAGCTCCTCCCCACCTACCCCCTCCTCCCCCACAAGCCTCCCCACCCCATCCCCTCTCCCCCACCCCCCTGCCCCACAAGCCTCCCCACCCCATCCCCTCTCCCCCACCCCCCTGCCCCACAAGCCTCCCCACCCCACTCCCCCCTCCCCAACCCCCCTGCCCCACAAGCCTCCCCACCCCATCCCCTCTCCCCCACCTCCCTGCCCCACAAGCCTCCCCACCCCACTCCCCCCCTCCCCCACCCCCCTGCCCCACAAGCCTCCCCACCCCATCCCCTCTCCCCCACCCCCCTGCCCCACAAGCCTCCCCACCCCATCCCCTCTCCCCCACCCCCCTGCCCCACAAGCCTCCCCACCCCACTCCCCCCTCCCCCACCTCCTCCCTCAACCCCCCTCCCTTCTCCCCCACCCTCTCTCCCCCACCCCCCTCCTCCCCCACAAGCCTCCCCCACCCCCACAAGCCTCCTCCACCCTCCCTCTCCATCCCACCCATCCCCCCTCCCCCTCCCCTCTCCCCCACCCCGTCCCCCATTGCAATCAGGCTCAAGAGGGGTCCCGACCTGAAACGACCTGTTCTCCAGAGACGCTGCCCGACCCGCGGAGTTACTCCAGTACTCTGTGTCTTTTTCTGTACACCAACATCTGCAGTTCCTCGTTCCTCCAATGTAAACAGCGCGTTGGTTGGAAGCATGGGAAGGGAAACTTTGTTTTGCTTTGAGATGTTTCAGCAGCAGATTGCAGGTCTGACTGAGTGAGACTGAGGGGCGATGCTGTGCTGCTGACTGTCTGCTGTCTGACTGTCTGCTGTCTGCTGTCTGACTGTCTGCTGTCTGACTGTCTGCTGTCTGCTGTCTGCTGTCTGCTGTCTGCTGTCTGACTGTCTGCTGTCTGCTGTCTGCTGTCCGCTGTCCGCTGTCTGACTGTCTGACTGTCTGCTGTCTGCCTGTCTGACTGTCTGCTGTCTGACTGTCTGCTGTCTGACTGTCCGCTGTCCGCTGTCCGCTGTCTGCTGTCTGACTGTCTGCTGTCTGACTGTCTGCTGTCTGCTGTCTGCTGTCTGACTGTCTGCTGTCTGACTGTCTGCTGTCTGCTGTCTGACTGTCTGACTGTCTGCCTGTCTGACTGTCTGACTGTCCGCTGTCCGCTGTCTGACTGTCTGCTGTCCGCTGTCTGCTGTCCGCTGTCTGCTGTCTGACTGTCTGACTGTCTGACTGTCCGCTGTCTGACTGTCTGCTGTCTGACTGTCTGCTGTCTGACTGTCTGCTGTCTGCTGTCTGCTGTCTGACTGTCTGCTGTCTGCTGTCTGACTGTCTGACTGTCTGCTGTCTGCTGTCCGCTGTCTGACTGTCTGCTGTCCGCTGTCCGCTGTCTGACTGTCTGCTGTCCGCTGTCCGACTGTCTGCTGTCTGCTGTCCGCTGTCCGCTGTCTGACTGTCTGCTGTCTGCTGTCTGACTGTCTGCTGTCTGCTGTCTGCTGTCCGCTGTCTGCTGTCTGACTGTCTGCTGTCTGCTGTCCGCTGTCTGCTGTCTGCTGTCTGCTGTCTGCTGTCTGCTGTCTGCTGTCTGACTGTCTGCTGTCTGCTGTCTGCTGTCTGCTGTCTGACTGTCTGCTGTCTGCTGTCTGCTGTCTGCTGTCTGACTGTCTGCTGTCTGACTGTCTGACTGTCTGCTGTCTGCTGTCTGACTGTCTGACTGTCCGCTGTCTGACTGTCCGCTGTCTGCTGTCTGACTGTCTGACTGTCTGCTGTCTGACTGTCCGCTGTCTGACTGTCTGCTGTCTGACTGTCTGCTGTCTGCTGTCTGCTGTCTGCTGTCTGACTGTCTGACTGTCTGACTGTCTGCTGTCTGCTGTCTGACTGTCTGACTGTCTGACTGTCCGACTGTCCGCTGTCTGCTGTCTGACTGTCTGACTGTCTGCTGTCTGACTGTCTGACTGTCCGCTGTCTGACTGTCTGCTGTCTGACTGTCTGCTGTCTGACTGTCTGACTGTCTGCTGTCTGCTGTCTGCTGTCTGACTGTCTGCTGTCTGCTGTCCGACTGTCTGCTGTCCGCTGTCTGCTGTCTGACTGTCTGACTGTCTGCTGTCTGCTGTCTGACTGTCTGCTGTCTGACTGTCTGACTGTCTGCTGTCTGACTGTCTGACTGTCTGCTGTCTGCTGTCTGCTGTCTGACTGTCTGACTGTCTGCTGTCTGACTGTCTGACTGTCTGCTGTCTGCTGTCCGCTGTCCGCTGTCTGACTGTCTGCTGTCTGCTGTCTGCTGTCTGACTGTCTGACTGTCTGACTGTCCGCTGTCTGCTGTCTGCTGTCTGACTGTCTGACTGTCTGCTGTCTGCTGTCTGCTGTCTGCTGTCCGCTGTCCGCTGTCTGACTGTCTGCTGTCTGCTGTCTGCTGTCTGACTGTCTGACTGTCCGCTGTCTGACTGTCTGACTGTCTGCTGTCCGCTGTCCGCTGTCTGACTTGCTGTCTGACTGTCTGACTGTCCGCTGTCTGACTGTCTGCTGTCTGCTGTCTGACTGTCTGACTGTCTGACTGTCCGCTGTCTGACTGTCTGACTGTCTGCTGTCCGCTGTCTGCTGTCTGACTGTCTGACTGTCCGCTGTCTGACTGTCTGCTGTCTGACTGTCTGACTGTCTGACTGTCTGCTGTCTGCTGTCTGACTGTCTGACTGTCTGCTGTCTGACTGTCTGCTGTCTGACTGTCTGCTGTCTGCTGTCTGCTGTCTGACTGTCTGACTGTCTGCTGTCTGCTGTCTGACTGTCTGCTGTCTGCTGTCTGCTGTCTGACTGTCTGCTGTCTGCTGTCTGCTGTCTGCTGTCTGACTGTCTGCTGTCTGCTGTCTGCTGTCTGACTGTCTGACTGTCTGCTGTCTGCTGTCTGCTGTCTGCTGTCTGCTGTCTGCTGTCTGCTGTCCGCTGTCTGCTGTCCGCTGTCCGCTGTCTGACTGTCTGCTGTCTGACTGTCCGCTGTCTGCTGTCTGCTGTCTGCTGTCCGCTGTCTGCTGTCCGCTGTCCGCTGTCTGACTGTCTGCTGTCTGACTGTCCGCTGTCTGACTGTCTGCTGTCTGCTGTCTGCTGTCTGCTGTCTGACTGTCTGACTGTCTGCTGTCTGCTGTCTGACTGTCTGCTGTCTGACTGTCTGCTGTCTGCTGTCTGCTGTCTGCTGTCTGCTGTCTGCTGTCTGCTGTCTGCTGTCTGACTGTCCGCTGTCTGACTGTCTGCTGTCTGCTGTCTGCTGTCTGCTGTCTGACTGTCTGCTGTCTGACTGTCTGACTGTCTGCTGTCTGACTGTCCGCTGTCTGACTGTCTGCTGTCTGCTGTCTGCTGTCTGCTGTCTGACTGTCTGCTGTCTGACTGTCTGCTGTCTGCTGTCTGACTGTCTGCTGTCTGACTGTCTGCTGTCTGCTGTCTGCTGTCTGCTGTCTGACTGTCTGCTGTCTGACTGTCTGCTGTCTGCTGTCTGCTGTCTGCTGTCTGACTGTCTGACTGTCTGCTGTCTGACTGTCTGCTGTCTGACTGTCTGCTGTCTGCTGTCTGCTGTCTGCTGTCTGCTGTCTGCTGTCTGCTGTCTGCTGTCTGACTGTCTGACTGTCTGACTGTCTGACTGTCTGCTGTCTGACTGTCTGACTGTCTGACTGTCTGACTGTCCGCTGTCTGACTGTCTGCTGTCTGACTGTCTGACTGTCCGCTGTCTGACTGTCTGCTGTCTGACTGTCTGCTGTCTGACTGTCTGACTGTCTGCTGTCTGCTGTCTGCTGTCTGCTGTCCGCTGTCCGCTGTCTGCTGTCTGCTGTCTGCTGTCTGACTGTCTGCTGTCCGCTGTCTGCTGTCTGCTGTCTGCTGTCTGCCTGTCTGCTGTCTGTGGTGACAGACAACACCACGACCTCCAAATGACCAGCTACATCTCACCGCCACAACACCACCTCTTCCCGAGCGAAGTCTGATGAGATAAAGCTGTGTGTTGTGTGAGAGGCTGGAGCAGAAGTAGCTGTCAACGCGCCCGGGCGCTGCCAGCTCAGAGCAGAGCAGAGCAGAGCAGACACTTTGTCCGGCGCTGGAGATCAAATACGCAGCGTGCAGGGCACGCTTTACTTTTGTCATCGGTGTCGGCTGCCATCTGAACCTAACCACAGCCATACACCAGCAACTGGTCATGTTAAAGCTGGACACACACAACACACAGCTTGAACAACCGGGAACATAATGAACAGCGGCTGATAAAACCTGCTGACAATCTACTTGTCGTGAAGATCTTCAGTTTGTAAAAGTACCGCTGTTCCTGAGCAGCCTGTGTGTGTGTGTGTGGTGTATTTACCATTTGAGTTTTTGTGTTTTGGCAGCTGAGCCTTGCCGTAGTTCCGGGTATAAAGCATTGTGGGATACCTGATAACACTCTCTGGTGGTGTTGAAGTAAAGCAGCCATATGTTGTATGCTAACCCGTCTCACTCGTCGATTCTTATCATAATACACCACAGTTAAAGTTGGCGACGAGGATAAAACAAGCAGCAAATGTCTATCATAGGTTTCATAGGGGAGTTCGCCCCAAAGACGGAGTCTTGGTCGGCGTATGTGGAACGTTTAGAGCAGTTTTTTGAGGCTAACGACATTGCAGAGGAGAAGCAAGTGGCTACTCTGTTAAGTGTGATGGGAGCATCTACATATGGTCTGTTAAGGAACCTGGTGCAGCCGCTGAACCCAAAAGATAAGTCCTACGGTGACATTGCGAACATTTTAAAGACTCATTTTGAACCCAAGCCGTTGCTTATTGCGGAGAGATTCCGCTTTAACCGATGCAACCAGCGGGCGGATGAATCTGTGACCAGTTACGTTGCGGAGCTGAAACAGTGTGCAGTTAACTGTGAGTTTGGAGCGACGTTGAACAAGACGCTTCGTGACCGTTTTGTCAGTGGGATTTGTAACGAGGCAAGCCAGCGCCGGCTGTTGTCGGAGTCCAACCTGACTTTTGCACGGGCATTTGAAATCGCCCTCAGCATGGAGACTGCGGAGAGAGACACGCAGCAGCTGCGGGGACACGAGGTACGTCGGAACCAAGTGCATAAAGTGGATGCGCACACGGTTAAGCAAACAGGGAGGAACTGCCATAGATGTAACGGCAGAAATCACAGCCCACAGGTGTGTCGCTTTAAAGATGCAAAGTGTTACAACTGTGGTAAAACCGGGCATATTAAAAGGGCATGCAGAGGAAAAGTGGCGGCGGCACCGACACAGAGCAGATATAAACGACAGACTGATAAAAACACAAAGTATGTGGAGGCAGAGGAAATAGTGTTGCCAATGTTTTCATTAGTAAATGGCAACAACTGTAAACAAGCATACCGGGCATGTTTTGTGGTTAATGGCAAAGAAGTCAAACTAGAAATTGACACCGGAGCTGCCGTGAGCATTATCTCAGAGGAGTTGTTTCAGACCACCTTTTTAAAGCAACCACTTGGGCTTGCTGAAGTCACACTGAAGACATACACAGGGGAGGTTATTCCTGTGTTGGGACAGTTTGAAGCCACTGTCAAATATGAGAGTCAGAGTGAGCAGCTACCAATGATTGTGGTAAAGGGAGCAGGACCAGCTTTGTGTGGAAGGAACTGGTTAAAAAAGCTCACCTTAAACTGGAAAGAAATTAAACATGCCAGTGACAAGTCTCATCAGGAAGACATAAAGCATATTAAGGAGATGCCTCACCTGACATCAATACAGGATGTACTGGAGTTACACTCTGAAATGTTTAAAGATGAACTTGGCACTCTGCGTGATGTCAAAGCAACAATTCTGGTGGAACCAGGGGCCCGCCCAAAGTTTTGCAAAAGCCGCCCACTGCCATTTGCCATGAAAGCACGGGTGGAGGCTGAATTGGACCGACTGGAAAAGGCCAACATAATTACTCCAGTCAAACATAGTGAATGGGCAGCACCCGTTGTTCCTGTTGAAAAAAAGGACCATACCATTCGTCTGTGTGGAGATTACAAACTCACTGTAAACCAAGCTGCCACCACAGAGACTTATCCCTTGCCATGGATAGAGGAGCTGATGGCAACCCTCAGTGGAGGAAAGGTGTTTTCAAAGATCGACCTCGCCTCAGCGTACCAGCAGGTACTTCTGGAGGATGAATCAAAAAAACTGTTGACCATTAACACACACCGAGGCTTATTTGTCTATAACAGACTGGCTTTTGGTGTGAGCGCAGCACCCTCCATCTTCCAAAGAATCATGGAGAACCTCATGAAAGATCTGGATGTAGTGGTGTATCTGGATGATCTCCTCATCACAGGAAAAACTGAACAAGAGCATCTGCAAAACCTGCATAAAGTGCTACAGAGACTGCAGGAGAGCGGACTGAGTCAGGGAGTCAAAGTGTGAGTTTGGAAAGAAACAAATCGAATACTTGGGTCATGTGTTAAACAGCCAGGGCATCCAGCCGTCACCGGAGAAAGTCAGAGCAATAAAGGATGCACCAGCCCCCACCTGTGTGAAAGAGCTGAGAGCTTTCTTGGGACTAGTGAATTATTATGGACGGTTCATGCCCAACCAAAGCACCGTGCTTGCTTCCCTGTACAGGTTGCTGAAAGACCAGGTGTCGTGGGAGTGGAAAAGTCGAGAGCAGAAAGCTTTTGACAAGTGCAAATGGCTGCTCACAAGTGACAAGATCCTGGTGCACTATGACCAAAAGCTTCCTCTCACTCTGGCCTGTGACTCCTCAGCGTATGGCATTGGAGCTGTCATTCAACACAAAATGCCTACAGGGGAGGAGCGCCCCATCGCCTTCTCATTACGCACATTATCCCCTGCTGAGAAGAAATATTCTCAGATTGAGAAAGAGGGACTGGCGCTCATTTTTGGTGTAAAGAAGTTTCACCAGTACCTGTGGGGGAGGAAATTCAAACTTGTGACTGATCACAAACCCCTGCTAACACTGTTTGGAGAACACAAAAGCCTGCCCACCATGGCTGCAGCTCGAATCCAAAGATGGGCAATGATTCTCTCTGCCTATGATTATCACATTGAGTACTGTGCTTCAGAGAAACATGGTAATGCAGATGGCCTCTCAAGAGTTCCGCTGCCTGACACAAACGACGCAGGGACCACAGCCGTCACTGACAGCGTATACACACTGTTAACTGAACATCTTGAGCAGGCTCCACTGAACGCAGACCAAGTGGCACGTGCAACATGCACAGACAACGTGTTGTCAAAGGTGCTGAAATTTGTCATGGACGGCTGGCCTGCTGAAGTGGATGAGACTCTGAAAGCTTTCCACACACGTAGATGTGAACTTTCAGTAGAGCGAGGATGTGTCCTGTGGGGCACCAGAGTGGTGATTCCTGAAAAATTGAGAAAAACTGTGTTAAAGGAGCTGCATTCTGGCCATCCAGGAATTGTGAAAATGAAAGCACTAACACGCAAGTACGTATGGTGGCCTAAAGTTGATGCAGAGATGGAGCAAGTTTGCAGAGCATGTGAGTCATGTCAATTGGAGCAGAGGATGCCTCGTCAGGTGCCTTTGCATCCATGGGAATTTCCTGGCCAGAGCTGGAAAAGACTACACATAGACCTTGCTGGTCCATTTTTGGGACACACTTTCATGTTGGTGGTGGATGCTTACTCCAAGTGGTTGGAGGTGTTTAAAATGTCTAGCATCACATCACAAGCCACTATCACACGACTGAGAAGACTGTTCGCAGCTTATGGATTGCCGGAGCACATTGTCACGGATAATGGAACGCAGTTCACGTCAGAGGAGTTTAAAAACTTCATGCAGCAGAATGGAATCCTTCATTCTACAAGTGCTCCTGGTCACCCTGCCTCGAATGGCCTGGCAGAACGGTACGTTCAGTCATTCAAGGGTGGAATGAAAAAGCTGACACACACCGCAATGGATGTGGAGGACAGGGTCTCCCTCTTTTTGATGCAGTATCGCACCTCACCAATCTGCACTACTGGTCAGTCACCCGCTGACCTGTTTCTGAACAGACACGTGCGCACCCGTCTGGATTTCATCCGTCCGGACACAGCAGCTGCTGTTCGTAAAAAACAGTACAAGCAGACGTTCCACCATGACCTCCGTGCAGCAGACAGGTGTTTCTCAGTGGCTGACCCAGTGTATTTATACAATACGGCTGGGGGAGGACGCAAATGGATTCCTGGAGTCATAGTGGATCAAACAGGACCGGTGTCTTACAAAGTACAAGGAGGAGACACTGACATCACCTACAGGAGACATGGAGATCAGCTGAGATTCAGAGTCATGGGAGATGGACTGGATCAGGACACGGAAAACACAACCACTGACACTTCTGCACCGAGCCAACCCGCACAGCCAGAGGACATGTCATCATGCAGCGAGCCCGGGACTGTGGACAGAACAGCTGCAGCTGCTGTGCCGCTGAGTCCACGCCGATCATCAAGGGTCAGGAAGCCTCCAGACCGCTATGTCCCTTAAGCTTCATTAAAAAAAAAGGAAATGTTCGGCATGAAGGACTGTTTAGTTGTTTAAGTTGTTTTCATTAATATGAACACACAGATGGGCTGAGACATGTTAAAACTACAAGAGGGTCTCTAGTGATAACAAGTAACTTTGCATAGTAGTAACTTTGAGAATGGTTATTGTCAGTAATAAGGCACTTGCTAATTTCAGTTATTTCTGATTACCTTCATTTTAAAAAGGGGGTAATGTGGTGTATTTACCATTTGAGTTTTTGTGTTTTGGCAGCTGAGCCTTGCCGTAGTTCCGGGTATAAAGCATTGTGGGATACCTGTATTACCTCTCTGGTGGTGTTGAAGTAAAGCGGCTATATGTTGTATGCTAACCCGTCTCACTCGTCGATTCTTATCATAATACACCACAGTGTGTCCGGCACATTGGCCAACGTTCATGCTGATCGGGATAAGGTGTGATCATGCCCTGCTCAGTTACAGAGCCAGCCTGTCCCCAAACACTGACTACTCATTAAATAAAACCAGCTCGAAAACAACAAGAAACTTATGTATCTTCAGAAGGTCCGAAACACAACCGATAGTGTGTGTCGGAAGGAACTGCAGATGCTGGTTTAAACTGAAGATCGACACAAAGTGCTGGAGTAACTCAGTGGGACAGGCAGCATCTCTGGAGAGAAGGAATGGGTGACGTTTCAGCTCTGAAGGGTCTCGACCTGCCCCACTGAGTTACTCCAGCTTTTTGTGTCCACAACCGACAGAGGTTACAGAGCAAACCAGTTTGCACCGACAGTTTGCACAGGAGGTGCAACGAGACCTGGGTGCGCTTGTACATCAGTCACTGAAAGTAAGCATGCAGGTACAGCAGGCAGTGAAGAAAGCTAATGGCATGTTGGCCTTCATTGCGAGAGGATTTGAGTTTAGGAGCAAGGAGGTCCTACTGCAGTTGTACAGGACCCTGGTGAGACCACACCTGGAGTATTGTGTGCAGTTTTGGTCTCCTAATTTGAGGAAGGACATTCTTGCTATTGAAGGCGTGCAGCGTAGGTTTACTAGGTTAATTCCCGGGATGGCTGGACTGACATATGATGAAAAAATAGGTCAACCGGGCTTGTATTTGCTGGAATTTAGAAGGATGAGAGGGGGTCTTATAGAAACATATAAAATTCTTAAAGGATTGGACAGGCTAGATGCAGGAAACATGTTCCCAATGTTGGGGGAGTCCAGAACCAGGGGCCACAGTTTAAGAATAAGGAGTAGGCCATTTAGAACTGAGATGAGGAAAAACCTTTTCACCCAGAGAGTTGTGAATCTGTGGAATTCTCTGCCACAGAAGGCAGTGGAGGCCAATTCACTGGGTGTTTTCAAGAGAGAGTTAGATTTAGCTCTTAGGGCTAACGGAATCAAGGGATATGGGGGGAAAGCAGGAACGGGGTACTGATTTTAGATGATCAGCCATGATCATTTTGAATGGTGGTGCTGGCTCGAAGGGCCGAATGGCCTCCTCCTGCACCTATTTTTCTATGTTTCTATGTTTGGAATGGGAAGGAATAGAATACTTTATTGCCACATGTGACAGGGCACACTGAGATTCTTTGCTTGCGTGTGTACGCAATGTGTACAAATAGCGCCCACCGACGACGCTGACAACGTTACAAAGCACGCCGGCTCCTCCTTTGGTTCTCCCCCCGACACGCCGGGTCCTCCATTGTTCTCCCCCACCCCCCCATGTCGGGTCCCCCATTGTTCTTCCCCCCCCCACACGCCGGGTCCTCCATTGTTCTCCCCCCCCTCATGGAGTGAAGGGTGAAGCAATCACTGTACTCTGGTTAGGACGCTGCCTCACCCCACTAGCGCACAGTCCACATCTGGAATCACTGTACTCTGGTTAGGATGCTGCCTCACCCCACCAGCGCATGGTCCACATCTGGAATCACTGTACTCTGGTTAGGATGCTGCCTCACCCCACCAGCGCATGGTCCACATCTGGAATCACTGTACTCTGGTTAGGATGCTGCCTCACCCCACCAGCGCACGGTCCACATCTGGAATGCCCCAGATATTTATCTGTGCATCTCGGACATGCTCAATATTTTTAATATTGGTGAATTTAGCCTCTCCGCTGAGCAAAACTGTTCTCACGCAAAGGTCAAATTACATTGCTTGTAAACCCGATTTAAATGACATTGCTTGATCTGTGGGAAAAGCTGGGTTTGACACAAAACTTGGAATTAATGTGGCCTCCTTCTTCCGGAGTGAACGACAGCCGAGTACAGTGCGTAAACTGTTCATCGTACAGTGCGTAAACTGTTCATCGTACAGTGCGTAAACTGTTCATCGTACAGTGCGTAAACTGTTCATCGTACAGTGCGTAAACTGTTCATCGTACAGTGCGTAAACTGTTCATCGTACAGTGCGTAAACTGTTCATCGTACAGTGCGTAAACTGTTCATCGTACAGTGCGTAAACAGCTGCAGCAAGAGGCAATGTCTTCAGACACATCAGCAGCAAACTGCAACCTGCCCCTCAACCCACCATCTACTGTACCAACGTCAACCCACCATCTACTGTACCAACGTCAACCCACCATCTACTGTACCAACGTCAACCCACCATCTACTGTACCAACGTCAACCCACCATCTACTGTACCAACGTCAACTCTATCTCAAAGATAAATACCAGCAACCAGGATGTCAGCGTGTGATTTTAGAAATGAGACAGGCAGGATTGTTTCCTAGTTCACTGCAATATTTGCCATTGATTGTTTCACGCTGCTGTTGTATTCTGAATGACCGCTATCAACAAACGCCCAAATGAAAGTTGTTAGTGTGGTTTGGGAGTGGTTTGAGTTTTGAAATTTCCCACAGTTCTGGTAAGAATATCATTTGACTTTGTAAATCTCTCTCTATTCTGTGGTCCCAATGAATCTGTAACAATATGTTGAATCTTCCTTCCCCAGGGTGGATTTGCCAAGATAGGGACTTCATCACTTTGCAGCCAAATGTCCCAGCACAATCTGGTGAATTCAACAGTTTTCCATAGAAACATAGAAAATAGGTGCAGGAGGAGGCCATTCGGCCCTTCGAGCAAGCACCGCCATTCATTGTGATCATGGTTGATCATCCACAATCAGTAACCCGTGCCTGCCTTCTCCCCATATCCCTTGATTCCACTAGCCCCTAGAGCTCCATCTCACTCTTTTTAAAATTCATCCAGTGAATTGGCCTCCACTGCCTTCTGTGGCAGAGAATTCCACAAATTCACAACTCTCTGGGTGAAAACATTTCTTCTCACCTCAGTTTTAAATTCAGTTTTACTGTGTTTTAATTAGCCTCCCCTTTATTCTTAGACTGTGGCCCCTGGTTCTGGACTCCTCCAACATTGGGAACATTTTCCTGCATCTAGCTTGTCCAGTCCTTTTATAATTTTATGTCTCTATAAGATCTCCTCTCATCCTTCTAAATTCGTGAATACAAGCCCAGTCTTTCCAATCTTTCCCCATATGACAGTTCCTCCATCCCAGGGATTAACCTCGTGAACCAATGCTGCACTGCCTCAATAGAAAGGACGTCCTTCCTCAAATTAAGAGACCAAAACAGCACGCAATACTCCAGATGTGGTCCCACCAGGGCCCTATACAACTGCAGAAGGACCTCTTTGCTCCTGTACTCCGTGAGTGAAGGATACAACTCCAACTGCTGGTAAAAATCAGCATAATTATGATAAGAAAACGGCATGAAACGTGGGAGTGGTGTTCAGGAAAATGATGGGTGAATCTGAGTTTCCCATTTACAGAAACATGGTGGCGAATAGCTAGTGTGGCTTCTATCCTGGTTTTTATTTCTGCAACATGGCAACAACTCATCCCGGCAAAAAAATCGGAAGTTGAGCCTAAACGTTCTACAAAAATGAAGGTGTTTTTTTCTTGGCTCTACCCAGCTGATGTACAAAAGGGTGGGTCTTGACCCTAAACGTCACCCATTCCTTTTCTCCAGAGATGCTGCCTGTTCCACCTGATTACTTCAGCATTTTGTGTCTATCTTCGCTGAGACAGGGACAGTCTAATGTTGCATTGAGGGAAAGCAGAGCAGACACAAGAGCCAACTCGTCTACTTCTGTTTCCATTTCTTAAATCCTTATGTTCTCAAATAACTTCCATTTACTGACCATATATTTAAAGTATCCAACAGACAATAGGTGCAGGAGTAGGTCATTCAGCCCTTCAAGTCAGCATCACTATTCACTGTGATCATGGCTGATCATCCACAATCAGTACCCTGTTCCTGCCTTCTCCCCATACCCCCTGACTCCACTATCATTAAGAGCTCTATCTAGCTCTCTCTTGAAAGCATCCAGAAAATTGGCCTCCACTGCCTTCTGAGGCAGAGAATTCCACAGATTCACAACTCTCTAAGTGAAGAAGTTTTTCCTCATCTCAGTTCTAAATGGCCTACCCCTTATTCTTAAACTGTGGCCCCTTGTTCTGGACTCCCCCAACATTGGGAACATGTTTCCTGCCTCTAACATGTCCAATCCCTTAATAACCTTATACGTTTCGATAAGATCTCCTCTCATCCTTCTAAATTCCAGTGTATACAAGCCTAGTCGCTCCAGTCTTTCAACGTACGACAGTCCCGCCATTCCAGGAATTAACTTTGTGAACCTACGCTGCACTCCCTCAATAGCAAGAATGTCCTTCCTCAAATTTGGAGACCAAAACTTGAGGAAAACTCCAGTGTAATAATATAATATAAGGAACTAACAATAGATGGAAGCATTTGAAAATAAGTCTGAATCAATCACCTTCCATTTGGGTGGCACAGTGGGGCAGCTGGTAAAGTCACTGCCTCACAGTGTCAGAGACCTGGGTTTGACCCTGACCTCGGCTGCTGTCTGTGCGGAGTTTGCACGTCTTTCCGATAACCGCGTGGGTTTTCTTGGCTGCACTGTTTTTCTCCCACGTCCCAAAGATTTGCGGGTTTGTATATTAATTGGGCTCTGTAGGTAGCCGTCCTGTGTAGGCAGTGGATAATCATGCAGGAGGTGATTAATGTAATTAGGCAGTAATGTCAATGGTCATTGTGGACAGTGTGTAGACAACTCTCTATGTTATGTCTTTCAAATCATTTCAATTCTTCAAATTCAATTCAATCAATTCAATCTCGAAATGCTTATTTTTTTTATCGTGGTTGTACATTTGGTCAGACAACATTGAAATAATATTACTGTAGATTTAGAGAAAAATGGCAATGTTAAATTTTGAGATAAAGGGCAGAATTTTTCTGAAAACCATTTGCAGGAGGAAGGGATTTAGACGTAAAATAATCAGAAGAAATAATTATGCGGATTACAAATGTGGTCATCACAACAGACAAAACAACTAATTATGGTATTGTTATTTAACCAAGGAAAAAACATTTAAAAAAAGATGCTGGAAACATATTTAAGACTCAGTTAGTGATACAGTTACAGTTTAGTTTATAGCCACGTGTACCGAGGTACAGAGAAAAGCCTTTGCTGCGTGCTAACCAGTCAGCAGAAAGACAATACATGATTACAATCGATCTATTTTCAGTGTATAGATACATAAGAGTCATAGAGTGATACAGTGTGGAAACAGGGCCTTCAGCCCAATTTACCAACATGTCCCAGCTACACTAGTCCCACCTGCCCTCGTTTGGCCCATATCCCTCCAAACCTGTCCTATCCGTGTACCTGTCTGTTTCTTAAATGTTGGGATAGTCCCTGCCTCAACTACCTCCTCTGGCAGCTTGTTCCATACATCCATCACCCTTTGTGTGAAAAGGTTACCCCTCAGATTCCTATTATAGACAATAGACAATAGACGCAGGAGTCAATAGGTGCAGGAGACAAAAGGTGCAGGAGGAATCTTTTCTGCTTCACCTTAAACCTGTCCTCCGGTTCTTGATTCACCTACTCTGGGCAAGAGACTCTGTACATCTACCCGATCTATTCCTCTCATGATTTTATACACCTCTATAAGATCACCCCTCATACTCCTGCGCTCCAAGGAATAGGGTCCCAAACTATTCAATCTCTGCCCATAGCTCAGACCCTCTAGTCCTGGCAACATTCTTGTAAATCTTCTCTGTACCGTTTCCAGCTTGACAACATCTTTCCTATAACAGGGTGCCCAGAACTGAACACAATATTCTAAATGTGGCCTCACCAATGTCTTATGCAATTGCAACATGACCTCCCAACTTCTATACTCAATATTCTGGCTGATGAAGCCAATGTGCCAAAAGCCTTTTGACCACCCGATCTACCTGTAACTCCACCTTTAGAGAACTATACACCTGCACTCCCAGATCCCTCTGCATTACAACACTACCCAGAGCCCAACCATTCACTGTGTAGGTCCTGCCCATCTTAGATTTCCCAAAATTCAACACCTCACATTTTTCTGCAATAAATTCCATCAACCATTCCTCAGCCCACCTGGCCAATCGATCCAGATCCTGCTGCAATTTTTCACAACCTTCCTCACTATCTACAAAACTACCCTCTTTTGTATCATTAGCAAACTTGCTAATCTTGCCCTGTATGTTCTCATCTAAATCATTGATGTAGATGACAAACAGTAACGGGCCCAGCACTGAATCCTGAGGCACACCACTAGTCACAGGCCTCCAGTCCGAGAAGCAACCTTCCACCATCACCCTCTGCTTCCTTCCTTGGAGCCAATTTTCTTTCCATTGATCTATCTCTCCATGGATCCTTGGACATGATAAGTGAATAATGTTTAGTGCAAGGTAAAGCCAGCAAACTCCTCTCAAGTATAGTCTGAGGGTCATCAAAGTGGTAGATAGTAGTTCAGCACTGCTTTCTGGTTGTGGTAGGATGATTCTGTTGCCTGATAACAGCTGGGAAGAAATTGTCCCCGAATCTGGTGGTGTGCGGTATAAATATAAACATACTGTGTCTAAAGAAGGGTCTCGACCAGAAACTTCACCCAATCCTTCTCTCCAGAGATGCTGCCTGTCCGGCTGAGTTATTTCAGCTTTTTGTGTCTATCATCCATACTGTATTATGCTTACATTAGATCATCACTTCCTGAGAACGCTTAGGAAATGTGGCATGACCCCTCCAACTCTCACCAACTTCTACAGATGCACCATAGAAAGTATTTTATCAGGATGCATCACAGTCTGGTTTGGGAACAGCTCCATCCAAGACCACAAGAAATTGCAGCAAATTGTGGACGCAGCCCAGACCATCACACAAACCAACCTCCCTTCCATTGACTCTATTTATATCTCACGCTGCCTCGGCAAGGCCAGCAGCATAATCAAGGACGAGTCGACCCTGGCCACTCCCTCTTCTCCCCTCTCCCATCAGGCAAAAGGCATAGAAGTGTAAAAATGCACACCTCCAGATTCAGGGACAGTTTCTTCCCAGCTGTTATCAGGCAAAAATAATGTCTGATATGGTGAGAACAGATGAGTTCATGTAAGTCAGAGTAGTAGCCAGAACAGACATGCTTTTCCACAGGCTCACAGCTACATTGCGTAGTAGCTGAATCAGTGACAGTTGTTTGTTACAATTTCTACAACATCCAAACCGCACGGACTAATTATTTCGAGGGAATGGGTATGAGTAATTACACATGGTTGTCACAATAGTACACAGTGCTTGTCAAGGCACAGTAACATTCCTGACCTGGGGAATCACACTGCAACTATTACAAAACCATCTTTATATCAATTCCAATGTTATCAAAATCTTTCATTTTGAAGTTTCATAACATTTTATAGGCATCGCATGCTCTGATTAGTTTCCTCAATGGTCTTGTTGCTGTGGAATTATTTCTTAATGTGATTTTCCATTATGATATCCTGTTCTATAACATTTTCCTACACGCAGACCAATACTTTAAATGGTTTTAAGTATTTTTAACTACTTAAGAAATAGATATACATTTTTATCTGACATGCAGAGCAGAAAAATAAGTGTCAGAGTCATTGCAGAATGACAATGTCAAGCACAGAAGAGAATGTACTACTTCTAAACAACCGAGAACTCTTCCACCTCCAATCCCGGCAGACAGTCAGGGGAATACTGCTTTCCACAAGTGTCAGCTATTACTCAGATTATTTGCTGCAGAATGTTCCAGCTCTCGATCTGTAGAGCACAGCAGATTTTAGCACACTAAAACTCATCAATTATTGTTGATATATCTGAAATGTTCTCATTTGCAGTGGCTGCTATGATACATGTATGTACTGTATTAATAGTGCTAGAGAAAGAGACATTGTACTCAGTGGATTAATGGCAGATATTTGAAATCTGAATTAGCAATAGAGGTGATAATTCCATTACTTTCAAATGTAATAATAATAATAATAATAATACATTACATTTATATAGCGCTTTTCATATACTCAATGTAGAATTACTAACTCACCACATTTGAAAAAGAGATTTTCCTGAACATCACAGGTGACCTTTAATGGTAACTGTAGGTACCAGTGGAATCTGGGAAACAACATTTAGATTTTTAGATTAGAATTAGAGATACAGCGAGGAAACAGGCCCTTCGGCCCACTGAGTCCGCGTCGCCCAGCGATCCCCGCACATTAACACTATTCTACACACACTAGGGACAATTTTTACATTTACCAAGTCAATTAACCTACAAACCTGTACGTCTTTGGAGTGTGGGAGGAAACCGAAGATCTCGGAGAAAACCCACGCAGGTCACGGGGAGAACGTACAAACTCCTTACAGTGCAGCGCCCAGAGTCAGGATCAAACCTGGGTCTCCGGCGCTGCATTCGCTGTAAGGCAGCAACTCTACCGCTGCTCCACCGTGCCGCAAATCAGATCTTAGATGAATAGAAACACACAATGTGAAACGTAACCACTATAGCAAATTATTTCTTTAAGTTAGCAAACAAGAAACACATAAAAGTTAACTTTCATTTTAATTCCAGATTATTCTAATGCTGTGATAATGACCACAGTATTAACCATTACTAACCAAGCATGATATTCTGGTAGAGCTGAACACTATTCAACATGAACATGAAAATAAATGCTTAACGTTCAGCAGTTGTACTGCAAGATTATTTATCGACTGCAAACACTTAACATTTAATGTTCTGTGCTTTAAAAGGAGGCCCACTGATGATTTTTGATTAGGGTTTTAATAATGTGGGATTCAGAGATGTTTTTAAACATGTTTTGGTGATGTTATTTTATATCCAATGTTCAAATAAATGCTGTATTTTAGATGGCAGGGAGTTTTATTGATATGTTGCTGGTTTTGCTTTAGGAACTTAGCTTAATTTTTCATAAAATCTGACAGCTAGTGACATTGTTTATAACATATCTTGTCTGTTTAATAAATGTGTTGATGCCCGGCAATTTCTTCCCTTTTTTGGTCTTGCACTTTCCTGTTCCAAAAGCATTGATCTACTGGCATGTTGTATCAACAGCATACCTCAGGCCAAAATGACTATTTGTCATCTGATCTCTGATGCAATTGGTGCTGGCCATGAGAAGCATCACAGATGAACCTGATTCTGACCTCTTCAACATGCCTGCACACATTCCTGCCCAAGTTTCGAGCAGAATGGCTGATTTTTAAAACATCAGAATCCTTCTTATGAAAGGTCATGGGCTTAAAACATTCCCTCTCTTCAGTTATCAACTGATATGCTGAACGTTTCTAGTATTCTCTACTTTTTTTTCAGGCAAAATTTGAGCTCCTTTAGCTCACTGATTTGTCGTGTGGTGCATATTCTTAATGAAACACGTTATACACTTTCGAGCTAGAGTGACTTAAAACAGCAAAGACTATTTGGTCCAGAGTCCAAATAATATTTTCATTTCTGATAGTTTTTTGACTTATTGAAATAAAGACAAATGAAAACCAACATTGCTTCTACAAAGAGTGGTCACAAGTTACAAAGCATGTTGCAAATTAGTGACTCTTCAATCGTTTGTTGACACTCTGATTTACACTGAGACACTCCTGAAGCAGGCTACTGGCTAACAAATCTGGACAATGTTAACTGAAGATTGGCACTCACTGTTGTGCTGCTTGGCTCCATGCACACATAGCGAGACAAGATCAACCAGCGCGGAACATTGTTTGCAAGGTTCTGAAGACTTAAAACACAAATGCAAGTTTGGAAACAGCCCCGATGGCTCACCAAGTCCACGTTGGCCATCGATCACCCTTTCACAGGTGCTATTCCACATCCACTCCCGACTTTCTTGGTGCAAATTACAGAGGCCAATTAACCTACAAACCCAGACTGGAGCAACTGAACATGCAAATTCCACACAGACAACTCCACAAGGACATCGACCTCGACCCTGACATATACGTCAAAGAGAAAACAACAAGATCCAGAAGAAGCCACAACGAGCAACTTGTAGTTCAACAACACACATCTACTCCTGACATCCAGTCTTTTTTCCCTGAAGCAATTTCCCTCTGGAATGCCCTCCCACAATCCTCTGTTGACATGCCCACCTACGCAACCTTCAGGACCTCCATCCAGGCCCACTAGACACACTCTCGTCAACTTCCAGTATAGTCCCTGGTGGACTCTTCGGAAGAAATGACCACAAGATACAAGACAAGATACAAGATAGCACCTGAGATCAGGATCAAACCCGGGACTCTGACCTATGAGGCAACAGCTGTACCAGCTGCTAACTGAAAATGAGTGCATAATGAAATAGCTCTACCATTGAGATTTTGGATTGGAGAAAGGCTAATTTTGAGGAGATGAGAAAGGATTTAAAAGGAGTGAAATGGAAATTGTTGTTTTATGAAAAGGATATAATAGAGAAATGGAGGATATTTAAAGGTGAAATTTTGAGAGTACAGAGTCTTTATGTCCCTGTTCGGTGGAAAGGAAAGAATAATAATTTGAAAGAGCCATGGTTTTCCAGGGAAATTGGACACTTGGTTCGGAAAAAGAGGGAGATATACAATAAATATAAGCGGCAGGGAGTAAATGAGGTTCTTGAGGAATATAAAGAATGTAAAAGGAATCTTAAAAAGGAAATTAGAAAAGCGAAAAAAAGATATGAGGCTGCTTTGGCAAGTAATGTAAAAGTAAACCCCAAGGGGTTCTACAGATATGTCAATAGCAAAAGGATAGTGAGGGATAAAATTGGTCCATTAGAGAGTCAGAGTGGACAGCTATGTGCTGAGCCGGAAGAAATGGGGGAGATATTAAACAATTTCTTTTCTTCGGTATTTACCGAGGAGAAGGATATTGAATTATGTGAGGTAAGCGAAACAAGTAGAGTAGTGATGGAAATTAGGAGGATTAAAGAAGAGGAGGTACGGACACTTTTGAAGAATATAAAAGTGGATAAGTCTCCAGGTCCTGATAGGATATTCCCTAGGACATTGAGGGAAGTTAGTGCAGAAATAGCAGGGGCTATGACGGAAATATTTCAAACGTCATTAGAAACAGGGATGGTGCCGGAAGATTGGCGCATTGCGCATGTTGTGCCTTTGTTTAAAAAAGGTTCTAAAAGTAAACCTAGCAATTATAGACCTATTAGTTTGACGTCTGTGGTGGGAAAATTAATGGAAAAGATACTTAGGGACAATATATATAATTATTTGGATAATCAAGGCCTGATTAGAAACAGTCAACATGGATTTGTGCCTGGAAGGTCATGTTTGACTAATCTTCTTGAATTTTTTGAAGAGGTTACCAGGGAAATTGATAAGGGCAAGGCTGTGGATGTTGATTATATGGACTTCAGTAAGGCATTTGACAAGGTTCCACATGGAAGGTTAATTAAGAAGGTTAAATCGTTGGGTATTAATAGTGAGGTTGCAAGATGGATTCAACAATGGCTGAATGGGAGATACCAGAGGGTAACGGTTGACAATTGTATGTCAGGTTGGAGGCCAGTGTCTAGTGGAGTGCCCCAAGGATCTGTGTTGGGTC
This sequence comes from Rhinoraja longicauda, assembly GCF_053455715.1. Lineage (NCBI taxonomy): Eukaryota > Metazoa > Chordata > Chondrichthyes > Rajiformes > Arhynchobatidae > Rhinoraja > Rhinoraja longicauda. The sequence continues at coordinate 70,249,794 of NC_135961.1, read as the reverse complement.
CACTGTTGTTTGTCATTTACATTAATGATCTGGATGATGGTGTGGCAAATTGGATTAGTAAATATGCAGATGATACTAAGATAGGTGGAGTAGTTGATAATGAGGTAGATTTTCAAAGTCTACAGAGAGACTTGGGCCTTTTGGAAGGGTGGGCTGAAAGATGGCAGATGGAGTTTAATGCTGATAAGTGTGAGGTGCTACATTTTGGTAGGACAAATCAAAATAGGACGTACAGGGTAAATGGTAGGGAATTGAGGAATGCAGTGGAACAGAGGGATCTGGGAATAACTGTGCATTGTTCCCTGAAGGTGGAATCTCATGTGGATAGGGTGGTGAAGAAGGCGTTTGGTATGCTTGCCTTTATAAATCAGAGCATCGAGTATAGAAGTTGGGATGTAATGTTGAAATTGTACAGGGCATTGGTGAGGCCAAATCTGGAGTATGGTGTGCAGTTCTGGTCGCCAAATTATAGGAAGGATGTCGACAAAATGGAGAGGGTACAGAGGAGATTTACTAGAATGTTGCCTGGGTTTCAGCACTTAGGCTACAGAGAGAGGTTGAACAGGTTGGGTCTTTATTCTTTGGAGCGTAGAAGGTTGAGGGGGGACTTGATAGAGGTTTTTTAAATTTTGAGAGGGACGGACAGAGTTGACGTGGGTAGGCTTTTCCCTTTGAGAGTGGGGAAGATTCCAACAAGGGGACATAGCTTCAGAATTGAGGGACAAAGGTTTAGGGGTAACATGAGGGGGAACTTCTTTACTCAGAGGGTTGTGGCTGTATGGAATGGGCTTCCGGTGGAAGTGGTGGAGGCAGGCTCGATTTTATTATTTAAGAGTAAATTGGATAGGTATATGGATAGGAGGGGATTGGAGGGTTATGGTCTGAATGCAGGTAGATGAGACTAGGTCAGGGAGAATGGTCGGCGTGGACTGGTAGGGCCGGACAGGCCTGTTTCCATGCTGTAGTTGTTATATGTTATATGTTATATATAACATTTGAAAGTTGATCTTTCTTTATTCTTGGGTACATCTGGGTCAAAATACCTATATTGCCCCTTAGAATACTTTGAATCAGTCAGAACCAGCAGAACTATTTCCAGTCTCCATTTTCCACAAAGGTTTCTGATATATAACAAGCATGATTTATGATGCAATCAAGTAGATTCCAAATTACACTTCCGAATAAACAACTGTGCAGCAAGCAGCAGGTTACTTAGAAATACTCAGCAGGTCGGGCAGCTTTCTGTGAAGGGGAACTAACACTTCAGGTCATTGGATTTTCAAGTGCTGCTCAGAAATGTTATTCTGCATTGTTAATAGCCATACAGTACTTAAGATTTAAAATCAGAAAATTATTTTGTTGTTACTTAAACAATATTCTTTTTGTTGCTTGTTGCAGTGAATTCAAAGCCTCTAAGGTCAAACCCACACCACTCTGTTTAACATTCCAGCATTCTAAAAATGGTCAAGCAGTTTAAGAAAAATGTTGTAAAAGAATGCAGACATTAGGCTGGCTTGATTTTTGCTTGAGTTAAGTTCTTTCATCACATTCTGCAAAGTACATGGATTCTTGTTAAATCAATAATTCTTTCTTCATCTGAGGTTTTCCTGAAACTAAGTGCAATAGGGAGAATCAATCTGACATGTGTGGAATTATTTATACAGTCTGTCTCTTCAATGCTACCTTATTTTTGGACAATTTAGTTATGAAGCTGCAATATTTTAAAAGTTTTTATCAATGCAGAATCCTTTCAAGTTTTCAAACTCCACCTCAAGGCCCCTTTTATCGGAGGCTGGAGTATGGGGCTTCCCAGCAGACATTCGTTTGTAAAATTACAAGCCGATGATATCCAGCTCCTCATCTCCACCAAGTCAATCTCCACCACCACACACTCTACACTGACAAACTGCATCACTGAAATAAAATCTTGGCTTCAATCAAATTTCCTCAAACTCAACTGCAACAAATCTGAAATCATCATCATTGGTCCAAAAACGCTCACCAAATCCACCCAAAACTTCATCCTCAATATTGATGGTCTCCCAGTATCCACCGCCCCTCACATCCGGAATCTTGGAATCATCTTTGATCAAACCTTCTCCTTCGACAAACACATCAAACACATCACAAAGACAGCCTTCTTCCACCTCAAAAACATTGCCCGTCTCCGTCCATCCCTCTCCTCCACAGCTGCAGAAACCCTCATCCACGCCTTCATCGCCTCCCGTCTGGACTACTGCAACAGCCTCCTCTATGGCGCACCCTCAAAAATCATCAGTAAACTTCAATACATTCAAAACTCCGCTGCCCGTCTACTCACCCACACCCCGATCCGTGACCATATCACCCCCGTCCTTTACAAACTCCACTGGCTCCCCATCCCCCAAAGAATCCAGTACAAAATCCTCCTCATGACCTACAAAGCCCTCCATAACCTGGCCCCATCCTACCTGATCGACCTCCTCCACAGGCACACTCCCACCTGCACCCTCCGCTCTGCTGCTGCCAATCTCCTATCCCCCCACATCCGGACCAAACTCAGATCCTGGGGGGACAGGGCTTTCTCCATCGCTGCTCCCACCCTATGGAACTCACTACCCCAAACCGTCAGAGACTCCTCCACACTCACCACATTCAAAACATCACTGAAGTCTCACCTGTTCAGTACTGCCTTCAACCACTGAAGGTCACCTCACCTTCTGTCTCCTTTCTCTGTTCGTTTACTTATTTATCTATTTATTCACTTCCCTATGTTCTCTAAATCCCTGTAAAGCGTCTTTGAGTATATGAAAAGCGCTATATAAATGTAATGCATTATTATTATTATTATTATTAGCATAAAGGCATTTCATGAACATTTTAATGCTTCTCTATAAGCTTTACTTTTAACATCCCAAATATAGCTCAATTATTCAGGTGAAACATTTCTAAAGGTCTGAACTATTTCTCAAGTAGGAGATCGCTGATGTGTAATGAGGATGAATTAGAAAGGATGAATTTAGTTAAAATAAATATATATATATTTTTCTACTTTGGTCTTTATATATTTTTTCACCCTGATTTATCATAAAGATGTATTTTCAAGACAGCTGTCTTTTGAGCCACATAATCCCTAGCTCCAGAGCAGGATTCAGTTAACGACTTAGTTTGGTTAATGAGAATATCTATTTGCAAAATGAAATGAGACAATCTAATTAGACATTAGACATGTGCTGACACCAATGGTATTATCGTTAGTTTCCCCAAATATTTGCTTAGATTTTACACCAATATTACATCTCCCAAGCCTGAAATTCCTCATCAAAATGCTTGTTGAAAAATCGCAAACAGTACTGATTTTTCTCATCGAATTTTCTTTGCTGTATGTTTAAATTTACATCCCTCAGTACCAAACGACATTGATTTATTTGTTAATGTGTGATCACTGGTCGAATTTGCTGATGCAGAGAGTTTCACAAAATAACAATCAGATGAAACCAGGAATATACTGCATGCAATAAATTGTACTTACAGTGCCCTGCATAATGTTTGGGACAAAGACCCATCATTTATTTATTTGCTTCTGTACTCCACAATTTGAGATTTGTAATAGAAAAAAATCACATATGGTTAAAGTGCACATTGTCAGATTTTATTAAAGGGTATTTTTATACATTTTGGTTTCACCATGTAGAAATTACAGCAGTGTATATACATAGTCCCCCCATTTCAGCGCACCATAATGTTTGGGACACATGGATTCACAGGCGTTTGTAATTGCTCAGGTGTGTTTAATTGCCTCCTTAATGCAGGTATAAGAGAGCTCTCAGTACCCAGTCTTTCCTCCAGTCTTTCCATCACCTTTGGAAGCTTTTATTGTTGTTTATCAACATGAGGACCAAAGTTGTGCCAATGAAAGTCAAAGTAGCCATTATGAGACTGAGAAACAAGAATAAAACTGTTAGAGTCATCAGCCAAACCGTAGGCTTACCAAAATCAACTGTTTGGAAACATCTGACAATGTGCACTTTAACCACATGTGATTTTTTTCTATTACAAATCTCAAATTGTGGAGTACAGAGGCAAAAAATAAATGATGGGTCTTTGTCCCAAACATTATGGAGGGCACTGTAAAGATCAATGCAGAAAGAACTATGTTTTTATATTTTATCTTCCTATTGTCTTGATGGCATGTGGATGGGAGGAAAATTATATCCTCTTTCAAACCTGTTCAACTATAGACTCAAGGAATGCAGATACTGGTTTACCAAAAAACACTTCAAGTGGTGGAGTATCTCAGTGGGTCAGGCAGCATCTTAAGAGTACACGAATAAGCAACTATGCATTGTGAATTCGACCAATAAGCTCAATTACCAGCTACAGTATGCAGGGATTTTAATGCTAGTTTTGAGCAATATGTGTGGTACTCACTTGAATCTGAAACACTTATGCTATTAAGGATTCTATTACATTGATATGAACGTAATTTTTAAAAATTAGTTTAGTTTATTGTCACGTGTACCGAGGTGCAGTGAAAAGCTTTTGTCGTGTGATATCCAGTCAAAGAAAACTAATGATTTACAATCCTGTCATCCACAGTGTACAGATAGAAGTAAGAAATGCTATTGTTGAAGTAAAGATTTCAAAGAGTGGAGCGATTGTAATGCATGATGGCAAATCCTCCTGGGACCAGCTCGCAGAGTCGCCTGGCTCTGGGCGCCATCTTGAACCTTTGTCAGTCAAGAATGTTTACTGTAATGGAAAGACCAATTGTCAGAACAACCGTGCATTAGGGTTAGAAGCTCCATGCAGCACTGAGATATTGATGCTTCAGATTCTCCATTTCTCACATGTTCAGCAATACTTTACTGGATGACATCATGAGTTTTGTAGACTCAACAAACATGAATCTACAAAGGATTGAAGAGTCTATTATTGGTCTAGCCCCCGGTAGACCAAACCGGCACTCGTCAATTTCCAGTATAGCCCCTGGTGGACTGTTCGGAGGTGATGACTACAAGATACAAGATTAAATTATGATATGTCAGAAGATGTGGAGTGCCAAAGAGGCGTGCAAGTTCATAAATAAACATAAAGGATGTTGGTATTGAAATCTAGAAAGCTCGAGTGCAAAATGGCAAAGGTTACTCTTAATCTGTATAAAATGCTTGTTAAACCACACCTGCTAGTCTGTGCATTTAAGGGATCCATACATTAGGATGGACATATTGTCCTTGAAGGGAAACCACCATAGGTTTACAAGAATTATGTCCAAACATCCAAGATTAAATACTCCTGGGTGGAGATAGCCAGTCTGAAGAGCGGTCTCGACCCAAAACGTCACCTGTCCATGTTCTCCACAGATGCTGCCTGACCCGCTGAGTTATCATCATATCATCATATCATATATATACAGCCGGAAACAGGCCCTTTCGGCCCTCCAAGTCCGTGCCGCCCAGTGATCCCCGTACATTAACACTATCCTACACCCACTAGGGACAATTTTTACATTTACCCAGCCAATTAACCTACATACCTGTACGTCTTTGGAGTGTGGGAGGAAACCGAAGATCTCGGAGAAAACCCACGCAGGTCACGGGGAGAACGTACAAACTCCGTACAGACAGCGCCCGTAGTCAGGATCGAACCTGAGTCTCCGGCGCTGCATTCGCTGTAAAGCAGCAACTCTACCGCTGCGCTACCGTGCCGCCCAGCACTCTGTGAAACGTCACCTATCCATGTTCTCCACAGATGCTGCCTGACCCGCTGTGTTACTCCAGCACTTAGTGTCTGTCTTCGATTTTAACCAGTTCTGCAGTTTTTTCCTACACTGTCCCCCGGGCCTAATACAGGACAAGGGCGGTCCCGTACGGGATAAATCAATTTAACCCAAAATATGGGATGTCCCGGCTAATACGGGACAGTTGGCAACCCTCCCCCGACTGCGGGGCAACCGAACTTCACCACCGGAAATGCATGCTTTCCCCGCCACACCCCTGATTGACGTGACCCGCCCGCCCAGCGGGCTGGCAGCAAGTTAGTGTGAGGCAGCAGGTTAGTGTGAGCGGTGAGGCAAGCAGGTTAGTGTGAGCGGTGAGGCAAGCAGGTTAGTGTGAGCGGTGAGGCAAGCAGGTTAGTGTGAGCGGTGAGGCAAGCAGGTTAGTGTGAGCGGTGAGGCAAGCAGGTTAGTGTGAGCGGTGAGGCAAGCAGGTTAGTGTGAGCGGTGAGGCAAGCAGGTTAGTGTGAGCGGTGAGGCAAGCAGGTTAGTGTGAGCGGTGAGGCAAGCAGGTTAGTGTGAGCGGTGAGGCAGCAGCGCCCCTCCCCCCGGCCCCGCCCAACTGCCGCCCGCCCGCCCAACCGCCGCCGTCAGCGGGCGCTCCTGGGCCGCCGCCGCCGCCGTTTCCCGTTTCCCGTTGCCCGTTCCCAGGCGCCTGTCGCTGTCGTTGTCGCTGTCCGCTGCCGGGTTACCGGTCCCGGGCCGCCTGTCGTTGTCCGCTCCCAGGCCGCCTGTTGTCCGTTCCCGGGCCGTTGCTGTAGCTGTAGCTGTCGCTGTCCGCTCCCGGGTTCCATTCTCTCCGGTCGGGACCGGGCAGCAGCCCCGGCTCGGGTTGCCTTTGCGGGCCGTGAGGAGGATGGAGGCGGCGCCGTAGATCGCTCGCCGGCTGTGATGGGCGGTTTACACGGTGAGTGAATCGGTGCGAGCGGCGGCCCCGGCCCCCACCCCCACCTCCGCTCCGGGCTGCCGACGCGCCGGGAGGAAAGTGAGGTGGAGGTGGGATGAGGGCCGGGGTGGGGTGGGGTGGGGTGGGGGGGGACGGCGGCCTCCGGGGCTGGAGAAGCGCCCGTTGTCCCGCAGCCGCGGGGGGGGGGGGGGGGGGAGGTGGGGGTGCAGGGGGAGAGGATACAGGGGGAGGTGGGGGTGCAGGGGAGAGGATACAGGTGGAGAGGATACAGGGGGAGGTGGGGGTGCAGGGGGAGAGGACGCAGGGGGAGAGGGTGTGGGGGGGGGGGGGTGACAGGGATGTGGGGGTGCAGGGGGAGAGGATGGAGGGGGGGGTGCAGGGGGAGAGGATGGAGGGGGGGTGCAGGTGGGGGTGCAGGGGGAGAGGATACAGGGGGAGGTGGGGGTGGTGGGGGTGCGGGGGAGAGGGTGCAGGGGGAGGTGGGGGTGCGGGGGACAGGTGGGGGTGCGGGAGGAGAGGGTGTGGGAGAAATGACGAATGCGGGTACAGGGAGGGGTGAATGCAGGAGCAGTGGGGATACAGGGAGAGGAATGGGGTGCGGGGAGGGCGGGTTGGAGGAGGAGTGAGGTACAGGGGGTGGGGGAGCAGAAGGGGTGTGGGGGAGAGAGGGAGTGGGGGAGTGGGGGTGCAGGGGAGAGTGGGAGAGGGAGTGGGGGTGCAGGGGAGAGTGGGGGAGGGGGGTGCAGAGAAAGGTGCAGGGGTGGGGGTGCAGGGGAGAGTCGGGCTGGGGTGGTGGGGGTGCAGGGAAAGGTGCGGAGGGAGTGGGGGTGGAGGGCGGGTGGGGATGCAGGGCGATTGGGGACACGGAGAGAGGAATGGGGGTGCGGGAAGGGCGGATTGGAGGAGGAGTGGGGGTGCAGGGGAGAGTGGGGGTGCAGGGGGTGGGGGGTGCAGGGAGTGGGGGTGCAGGGGAAGGTGGAGGGGGGTACAGGGGAGTACAGGGGAGAGGGGGGTGGGGGTACAGGGGAAGGTGCGGAGGGAGTGGTGGTGCGGGGAGAGGGGGTTGCGGAGGGTTTAGGGGTGCGGAAGAGGGGAACACGGGAAGCGAGGGTGTATTGTTTATTTTCACTGAGGGCATTTATCAGCTGGTAAAACAAGACTCCACCTGACATGTCCACTCGCTCCAACTGTGATTTTTTTTTGTGTGCCGCCTAAATGGCTCCTGATTTTTGTGCGGCTCTACTTGTATATTAACTAATATTTACTTATTTGTTTTGCTATAATATACATGTTTTTTGTGGAAATGTGCACGCAGTACAGAATTAAGCCATTCAGGGAACCTTGTCCATGCTTACGTTTATGTTCTGTTTAGGCCTCCTCCCTTCCTTCATCTATTTCTATCAATGTTTATTTAGTGTAAACTTTTAGAATTAGTTTTAAAACGAAAAAAAAGTATATTTTCCCTTCAATGAATAATGCATTACAAATAAAGGGATAAATAATTGCATAGGTGATTAATTTTATATTATATTTTTCAGTTTAATATAATGCTAAAATGTTGAGTTTGGCAACAAATCGAATATTTAGTACACAGGAAGAACTGGCATGTCCTATGATATGTTGGACTACATCTCAGAAAATAGTTCATGAATAGTTTTAAAGCCAGTTTATCTTAGTGAGCTTCAGTAAAACTGCATTTTAAAAAATCTGTTTGCATTTTACTTTATTCTGTGTCATCCATGTGTCATTTTTCTGTTTCCAGGCCTGATGATTCAACGTCATTTAATCCAGGAAGAATTGACAGCAATTTCCTGCCACTGTCATGAAGTTTATTGGAGTGCTTTACAATCTGCGGTGGAATGTTTCAACCTATTTGTGATTATTTTAAAATGAACAATGAGAAAGAAATCCTTCGTTAAGGATCAACTTTATTAATTTATAATCTTGGAAAACCGAAGTTGCATGTTACATCTGACCAGAAGCAAAGTTTAGAATAATTATGGCTTCCGTTTGGAAACGATTACAACGTGTAGGGAAACATGCATCTAAGTTTCAATTTGTGGCTTCGTACCAAGAATTAATGGTGGAGTGCACAAAGAAATGGTAAGTATAATATTTTACTTTTATATTACAACCTAAAAGGCGTTGTTGGCAAACAGCCACCCCTTCCTGCAGTAATGATGTGACCTATTCTTATCAAAGCCATTTTTGAATGAAGGGGAGTGGACATGGAGACATGGGAGTTGAGAAATCTCTCAGTTCTGTGAAAGCTGAAGGGATGCACTTGCTTTAGATTTATTCAAGTCATAAATGAGATTAACTAGTCTAAAGAGGAATTCAATTCACAGCTTTTCACCGACTCCAATACTGTAATCGTAATACCATTATTATTTGTCATGGAACTTTGAGTGTAAATATTTAATGTACCATGGTAGTCGGGTGGCATTGTTTTAAGAGTCAACATCTTTTTGCATTATCTTTTCCCCAAGAGTGGGGGCAGGATTACCATCTAGATTAGTGATACAGTAAAAAATATGCTGAGAGTTGTTGGAGTATAAATGGTTTTGCCACAGAGAGCATTTGAGAAAGGAGATATTATGCTTTTTAAAAAAAATAGACAAACCTTTAAAGGAGGGAAAGATACAAGATTATTGGGCTAAAGCTATGGTTGAATTAGCTTTAGTTGTAACAAGAAGCTGATAAATAGCTCAACATGTCTGATACTATAACAACAAGGGATGGTATGCTGTTCTTGATGTTGTGTTCTCACCAATCTTAGATTGGTGTTACACAAAAACTTTGAAGGTCATTCTTCACTCTGAGACCAGCCAATGGTCTCTCCAAGAGCTAGACATCTTATCTAGAAGCTAGTAACTTAACGGAAGATAGAAGGTATTATTGTTTACTAATGAGAGAGCTGCACAAGTCAGTGAGGGGTACATTCATAGTGACAGGCTCTGCATTATTAAAATACTGAAAATGAAATGTAATGAAGCTCCCTATTATGGTTGGAAAAACATGTTTGGTACCAAGAGAATGTTTTGGCCAGCTCTTTTGAATATGTATGAGTTTGAGGTTTAATCATGTTGATCATTTGATTGATCATTTATTGTTCATAATTGTAAAAGGTAACAGCTGCGGGGAATGTGCGGTGAAATATTGTGGTGAGTAATCAGTGCAAAGCATTCTAATTGCTGATGATTTTAATGTATATTCCAGTATGCAACAAAAGTTTTTCACTGTGCCTCTATACACATGACAATATACTAAAGTGAACTGAGCATGGTTCGCTCAAATAATAACTGTGCAGGCTTAAAATGTAGATATAATTCATATCTTAATTTTACTGTTTTCTAGTATAAGATTTCCTGGGGCAATTTATGTAAATGGAGTCAAAATATTGCTTATGCCAGAAATTAGAAATTTAACAGAAAATACTATAAGGGACGGATCAGGGAACATTAGAAGTTTGAACAGAGATAGGCCCTGGAGCCTCGGGCCAAATTCACTAAGATCATGGGATCTCAAGAGATTGCAGATGCTTGAATCCTAGTCATACAATGTGGAAACAGACTTGGCCCAACTTGCCCATACCGACCAACATCCCCGTCTACACTCGACCCACCTGCCTGCATTTGGCCCATATCCTTTTAAACCTATCCTATTCATGTACCTGTCCAAATATCTTTTAAACGTTGTGATTGTACCTGGCTCAACTACCTCCTCTGTGTTCCATATACCTACCACCCTTCGTGTAAAAAAAAAAGGTTGTCCCTCAGGTTCCTACAAAATCTTTCTTCCCTCGCCTTAAACGGACCTCCTCTGGTTCTTGATTCCCCTACTCTGGGTAAAAGACTGCATTTACCCCTTCTATTCCTCTCATGATCTTGTACACCTCTGTAAGATCACCCTTTATCCTCCTACGCTCCAGGGAATAAAGTACTAGCCTGCTCAATCTCTCCCTATAGCTCAGACGTTCGAGTCCTGGCAACATCCTCACAAATCTTTTCTGCACCCTTTCCAGCTTAGGACCTTTGTATTAACAGAATCTTGAGCAAAAAAAACAAAGTGCTGAAGGCCCCAGGGTTCAGGCAGCATCTGTGGAGGGAATGGACAGAGATGTTGTCGGTCCATTTCCCCTCACTGACCTGCTGAATTCCTCCAACAGTTTTATTTTGTTCGATAAGATCATGACTTATTCAATCTTGACTTCAACACCACATTCCTCCTTGCTCCCCATATCCTTTAACTCCCTGTGGTATAAATTACAGTCAGATTCCACATTCAATATGTTCAATGTCTCTGCTTCCCTGACTGTTTGAAATACAAGACGGCTGAGGCCAAATTTGCAGTATTGTGATCAGTTTTGGTCATCCTGCTATATGAAGGATGTAGTTAAGCTGGAGAAAGTGCAGAGAAGATTTATATGTGTTGCTAGACTTGAGGGCCTGAACTATAGGAAGAGGTTGGCCAGGCAAGGGCTTTATTACTTTGGGCGCAGGAGGATGAGGGGTGATCTTATATGGGTGTACAAGACCATGAGGGGAATAAATAAGGTGAATGCACGGAGTCTTTTACCCCAAGTTCGAGAATCAAGCACCAAGGAACATGGGTTTAATGTGAGAGGGGAAAGATTTAATAGGAACCTGAGGGGCAAAAGTTTTACACAGAGGGTGGTGGGTATGTGGAACACCCTACCAGAAGGTGTAGTTGATACAGATACTAGAACATAATTTAAAATATATTTGGACAGGTTCATGGATAGATAAGGTTTAGAGGGATTTGGTTCGAACGCGGACAGGTGGTACTAATGTAGATGGGGCATCTTGGTCGGTATTGCCACGTTGGGCCAAAGGGTCTTTTTTCTGTGCTGCTTGACTCTAATAGAATTATGATGATTCATGGAAATAAATTCCTTCTTTTTTCTGAATAGGGTGATCCCTTATTCTGAAACAATTGCTGGTGAGTTTATAGAGGTAATTGAGGCAGGTACTATCACAACATTTAAAATACATTTGGGCAGGTACATGGATAGGAAAGTTTTAAAGGAAAGTTGGGCCTTGGGGCCTGTATCCTATATGTCCATGACTAGATTTAAGGAGGAAACCTCCATCCAGCATCCACCTTGTTGGTTCTCCTCACAATCTTATGTATTGCAATACCCCATTTAGTGCAGGCCTAACCCATTTAACCTGGCTTCATTTGTCATCTGCTTCATCCCAGGAATTATCCCGGTGAACCATCTCTAAAATGTCTCCAAAACAAGCACATGTTTCTTCAAGGGGACCAAGACTGTAAGCAGTATTCGGGTGTGATCTCACCAGCGAGCATCAAATCTTCCCTAATCTTCAACCCCTAAAATAAAGGCTCACATTCTATTAACTTTGTTATTTAATTGTGTTCACACAAGCCATCTTTGGTTGTTTCAGGTACTTGGGGCCCACTGATCCACTGGTGAGGGCAGGAACAGGGAGATAGGGGATCTGAATGTGTGGCTGGGGGGCTGGTGCAGGGAGCAGGGATTTAGATTTATAGACCACTGGGATCTCTTCTGGGGTAGGGGTGACCTGTACAAAAGGGACGGGTTACACCTTAACTGGAGGGGGACCAACGTTCTGGCAGGCAGGTTTGCTTGTGTGGGTTTAAACTAAATAGCGGGGGGAGGGGTTGACAAATTTGGAGTATAAAGATGGAGTTAAAGGGGAAGTGAGTACAGGAAAAGTTGCAAAAGACTCCCGAATTAAGGGGAAGGAAAGTTCGAGAAGGAATAAGAGAGTAAGGTCTGGGCCAATAGTGACCGGTGTGAGAGGGGAGGTGAATACCGAAGTTAAAGTGTTGTATTTGAATGCGCGATGTATAAAAAATAAAGTGGATGAGAGCTTGAGGCTCAGTTAGACATTGGCAAGTATGATGTTGTGGGAATTATAGAGACATGGCTGCAAGAGGACCAGGGCTGGGAACTGATTATTCAGGGATGTATGTCCTATCGAGAAGACGGACAGGTGGGCAGAGGGGGTGGGGTCGCTCTGTTGGTAAGGAATGAAATTCAGTTCCTTGCGAGGGGTGACAGAATCAGGAGATGTAGTGTCAGTATGGATAGAACTGAGTGAGGAATTGTAAGGGTAAAAAGACCCTAATGGGAGTTTAGATAACTCCAGGCCCCCAAACAGTAGCCTGGATATAGGGTGCAAGTTGAATCAAGAGTTAAAATTGGCATTCACAAAGGTAATGCTATGGTGGTTATGGGAGATTTCAACATGCAGGTAGACTGGGAAAATCAGGTTGGTACTGGACCCCAAGAAAGGGAGTTTGTGAAGTGCCTCCGAGATGGATTCTTAGAGCAGCTTGTACTGGAGCCTACCAGGGAGAAGGCAATTCTGGATTTAGTGTTGTGTAATGAACCAGATTTGATAAGGGAACTCAACATAAAGTGGAAGTGGCGGCGCCTAACGGCTGCGGCTCGCTAGCAGTCTGTTCGTCTTTTTTCCTTTTTTTTTTGTTGTGTGTCGGTGTTGGGATGGTTTTTTTTTTTTTTGGTTGTGTATGTGTGGGGGGTGGTGGTGTGGGGGGAGTGGTGGTGGTGTGGGTGGGGGGGTGGGGGAAACCTTTCTCGTTTAGGTCTATTCCTCACGGCGCGGGGTGCGGCTCGGCCGCGGGGCCTTCCATCGCCCGGTGCGGCTCGACCGCGGGGCCTTCCATCGCCCGGTGCGGCTCGGCCGCGGGGCCTAACATCGCCCGGCGCGGCTCGGCCGCGGGACTTAGCTGCGCACGGCTCGGTCGCAGGGCCTTCTATCGCCCGGCTCGGTTTCAGCGCCCGGTGCGACTCGGCCGTGGGGACTTCCATCCCCTTGCGGGGACTGTGCGGGTCGGTCGGGGACGAGCTGTCTGTCCGTGGGCGTGGGGAAGAGAGTGGAAGTTTTGTTGCCTCCATCACAGTGAGGGGGTGTTTGGAGTCACTGTGATGGATGTTTGTGTTGGGGTTATGTGTCTTGTGTTCTTTTTTGTGTGTGACTGCTATGTAGTTTCGTTCGGTACCTTGGTACCGAATGACAAATAAAGCTCTGTTGAACTGTTGAACTGTTGAGGTAAAGGAGCCATTAGGAGGTAGTGACCATAATATGATAAGTTTTAATCTACAATTTGAGAGGGAGAAGGGAAAATTGGAAGTGTCAGTGTTACAGTTGAGCAAAGGGAACCAGGGAGGCATGAGGGAGGAGCTGTCCAAGGTTGACTGGAAAGAGACCCTAGCAGGGAAGACAGTGGCAGTTATTTCTGGGAATAATACTGAAGGTGCAGGATCAGTTCATTCCAAAGAGGAAGAAAGATTCTAATGGGATTAAGAGGTGACCGTGGCTGACAAGGGATGTCAAGGACAGTATAAAAATAAAAGAAGTATAATATAGCAAAGATGAGCGGGAAGCCAGAGGATCTGGAAACTTTTAAAGAGCAACAGAAGATAACTAAAAGGCAATACAGGGAGAAAAGATGAGGTACGAAGGTAACCTAGCCAAGAATATAAAGGATAGTAAAAGCTGCATTAGGTATGTGCAGAGGAAAAAATTAGTTAAGACAAATGTGGGTCCCTTGAAGACAGAAACAGGTAAATTTATTATGGAGAACAAGGAAATGGCAGACGAGTTGAACAAGTACTTTGGATCTGTCTTCACTAAGGAAGATACAAGCAATCTCCCAGATGTACTAGTGGCCAGAGATCCTAGGGTGACGGAGGAACTGAAGGAAATTCACATTAGTCAGGAAATAACGTTGGGTAGACTGATAGGACTGAAGGCTGACAAATCCCCAGGGTATGATGGTATGCATCCCAAGGTACTCAAGGAGGTAGTTCTAAAAACCGTGAACATATTGGTGATCATTTTCCAATGTTCTATAGATTCAGGATCAATTTCTGTGGATTGGATGGTAGGTAATGTTATCCCACTTTTCAAGAAAGAGGAGAGAGAGAAAGAAGGGAATTATAGACCAGTTAACCTGACATCGGTGGTTGGGGAAAATGGTGGAGTCAATTATAAAAGATGAAATAGCGGCACATTTGGATAGCAGTAACAGGATTGGTCTGAGTCAGCATGGATTTACGAAGGGGAAATCATGCTTGACTAATCTTCTGGACTTTTTGAGGATTTAACTAGGAAAATGGACATGGAAGAGCCAGTGGATGTAGCGTACCTGGACTTTCAGAAAGCCTTTGATAAGGTCCCACATAAGAGATTGGTGTGCAAAATTAGAGCACATGGTTTTGGGGATAGGGTACTGACATGAATAGAAAATTGGTTGGCAGACAGGAAACAAAGAATAGGGATTAACGGTTCCTTTCAGAATGGCAGGCAGCGACTAGTGGGGTACCGCAAGGCTCGGTGCTGGGACAGCAGCTATTTACAATATACATTAATGACTTGGATGAAGGAATTAAAAGTAACATTAGCAAATTTGCAGATTACACAAAGCTGTGTGGCAGTGTGAAGTGTGAGGAGGATGCCATGAGGATGTAGGGTGACTTGGACAGGTTGGGTGAGTGGGCAGATGCCTGGCAGATGCAGTTTAATGTGCATAAATGTGAGGTTATCCACGTTGGTGGCAAGAACAGGAAGGCAGCTTATTATTTGAATGGTGTCATGTTAGGAAAAGGGGAAGTACAACGAGATCTGGGTGTCCTTGTTCATCAGTCACTGAAAGTAAGCATGCAGGTACCGCAGGCAGTGAAGAATGCTAATGGCATGTTGGACTTCATAACAAGAAGAGTTGAGTTTGGTTGTAAAGAGGTCCTTCTGCAGTTGTAGAGAGGTCCTTCTGCAGTTGTAGAGAGGTCCTTCTGCAGTTCTACAGAGCCCTAGTGAGACCACACCTGGAGTATTGTGTGCAGTTTTGGTCTTTAAATTTGAGGAAGGACATTCTTGCTATTGAGGGAGTGCAGCGTGGGTTCACGAGGTTAATTCCCGGGATGGCGGGACTGTCGTATGTTGAAAGAATGGAGCGACTGGACTTGTATTCGCTGGCATTTAGAAGGATGAGAGGGGATCTTATAGAAACATAATAGATTGGACACGCTAGAGGCAGGAAACATGTTCCCACTGTTGGGGGGGATCCAGAACCAGGGACTATAGTTTAAGAATAAGGGCCATTTAGACCATTTAGAACTGAGAGGAGGAAAAACTTTTTCACCCAGAGAGTTGAGAATTTGTGGAATTCTCTGCCACAGAAGGCAGTGGCTTGATTCACTGGATGCATTCAAAAGAGATTTAGATAGAGCTCTTCGGGCTAGCGGAATTAAGGGACATGGGGAGAAGGCAGGAACGGGGTACTGATTGTGGATGATCACCCATGATCACATTGAATGGCGATGCTGGCTCGAAGGGCCGATTGGCCTCCTCCTGCACCTATTGACTATGTATCTATGATGTTCTTGAGGCCACATTTTGAAGTATTGTGTTCAGTTTTGCTCTCACTGCTGTAGGAAAGATGTTGTTAAACTGAAAAAAGTGCAGAGAAGATTTACAAGGACTTTGCCAGGTGTTGAGGGTCTGAGCTAGAGAGAGAGGTTGGGCAGACTAGGACTATACTCCTTGGACCGCAGGAGCCTGAAGAGTGAGCTTATAAAATTGAGGGTAATAGATAGGGTAAATGCAGAGTTTTTTCCCCAGAGTTGGGGAATCAGGAAACAGGATATATGTTTAAGGTGAGAAGGGAAAGATTTAATAGGAACGTGACGGGCAACCTTTTCACTCGGAGAGTGGTGTGCATATTAATAGACAATAGGTGCAGGAGCAGGCCATTTAGCCCTTCGAGCCAGCACCGCCATTCACCGTGATCATGGCTGACCATCCACAATCAGTACCCTGTTCCTGCCTTCTCCCCATATCCCTTGACTTCGCTATCATTAGGAGCTCTATCTAACTCTCTCTTGAAAGCATCCAGGGAATTGGACTCCACTGCCTTCTGAAGCAGAGAATTCCACAGATTCACAACTCTCTGAGTGAAAATGTTTTTTCTCATCTCCATTTTAAATGGCCTACCCCTTATTCTTGAACTGTGGCCCCTGGTTCGGGACTCCCCCAACATCGAGAACATGTTTCCTGCCTCTAGCGTGTCCAATCCCTTAATAATCATGTTTCAATAAGATCCCCTCTCATCCTTCTAAATTCCAGAGTATACAAGCCCAGTCGCTCCAGTCTTTCAACATACGACAGCCTCACCATTCCTGGAATTAACCTCGTGAACCTACGCTGCACTCCCTCTATAGTAAGAATGTCCTTCCTCAAAGTTGGAGACCAAAACTGTACACAATACTCCAGGTGTGGTCTCACTAGGGTCCTGTACAACTACAGAAGGACCTCTTTGCTCCTGTACTCAACTCCTCTTGTTATGAAGGCCAACATTCCATTAGCTTTCTTCACAGCCTGCTGTACCTGCATGCTTACTTTAAGTGACTGATGAACTAGGGCACCCAGATCTCCTTGTACTTCCCCTTTTCCTAACTTGACACCATTCAGATAATAATCTGCCTTCCTGTTCTTACCACCAAAGTGGATAACCTCACATTTATGCACATTAAACTGCATCTGGCATGCATCTGCCCACTTACACAACCTATCCAAGTCACCCTACATCCTCATAGCATCCTCCTCACACTTCACACTGCCACCCAGCTTTGTGTCATGTGCAAATTTGCTAATGTTACTTTTAATTCCTTCATCTAAGTCATTAATGTATATTGTAAATAGCGGCGGTCCCAGCACCGAGCCTTGCGGTTCCCCACTAGTCACTGCCTCCCATTCTGAAATATTGAATGAGCTCCCTGGGAGAGAGTTGAAGCAGGTACTATCTCAGCATTTAAAAGACACGTACGGGTACATGGATAGGAAAGGTTTAGAGGAAAATGGGCCAAGTGTGGACCAATGTAGAAGGGACATTCTGGTGGGCATGAGCAAGTTCAGCCGAATGGCCCGTTTTCGTGCTGTTTGACTCTGTCGTTTTCAGATTGTTTACATGTATCTATTGTTCTAAAGAGCTTGTAGAACAATTAGATTATTTGATTGTATGAATGTGAATATTCTGAAATGTTTTGGATGTTTATGCAGATCTTAGACATTTATGAGATTTATTTCTAAAAAGCCCCTTTGAATTTATAATTTGTTGGGCTACACTTAGAAAATTGTGCCTTCTAGATCTGTTTGTGTCACAGGAAATACTTGGGCACGTGATGCTAAATGAGAACTAAAATTAAGTACGAACACAGGAAAAGGCAGGTTGATTGATAAATTATATCCAATCCTCAATCATTGAAAGATATATGATTAAAAGTGAAATGAATTTATAATAGAACAAATTACAATTATGAAATTACTTAACCATTTTTTAATGAAGGTATATTATTATAAAATTTAGTTTTGATTGAAATTGCTATTATAACTTGCAATACAAATTTGAACATGTGTCTGTTACACAAAACAAAGTGCTGGAAGAACTCAGCGGGTTAGGCAACGTCTGTGGAGGGAATGGACAGATGACGTTTTGGGTCGGCACCCTTCAGTCAGAAGATTCTGTAACCCTTCTTTGTCTGAAGAGGTGTCCCAACCTGAAAGGTTGCCTGTCTATTCCCTCCACAGAGGCTGCCTAAATTGGGGAGTTCCTCCAGTGCTGTGTGTTTTGCTAGTGATTCCAGAATCTGCAGTTCCTTGTGTCACCACTGTCTGCTACGTTAATTGTCGTGCTTTTGTGATCATTACCAGGAAGTAGTCTTGCTGTGAATATAAGAGTAGTTTCGATGAAGCAGTTTGCACAACAATGATCACTCTAGGTATATTATTTAATGGGTGACCATCTTGGTTTGGTATTTTGAAATAAGAATTGTGATTGCCCTTCTTGGTGTGTGCACTCAGTGAAATGGAACTTGTATGTGCTGGTGAAAATCCAAATTGAAATGTTGCGATAATGCGATCATAACATTAAAGAGTAATAATTTTGCAAATATTTAAATTAGAAATACTTAGAGTCACAGAGTAATACAGAGTGGAAACAGGCTCATCGGCCCAACTTGCCCACACCGGCCAACATGTCCCAGCTACACTAGTCCCATCTACCCGTGTTTGGTCCATTTCTCCCCAAACCTGTCCTATCCATGTATTTGTCCAACTGTTTCTTAAATGTTGGGATAGTCCCAGCCTCAACTACCTTCTGTGGCAGCTTGTTCCATACACCCACCACCCTTTGTGTGAAAAAGTTACCCTTCAGATTCCTATTAAATCTTTTCCCCTTCACCTTAAACCTATGTCCTCTGGTCCTCGATTCACCTACTCTGGTCAAGAGACTCTGTGCATCTACCCGATCGACTCCTGTCGTGATTTTATACGCCTCTATAAGATCAACCCTCATCCTCCTGCGCTCCAAGGAATAGAGTCCCAACCTACTCAACCTCTCCCTATAGTTCAGACCCTCTAGTCCTGGCACCATCCTTGTAAATCTTCTCTGTACTCTTTCCAGCTTGACAACATCTTTTCTATAACATGGTGCCCAGAACTGAACACAATGCTCTAAATGTGGCCTCACCAACGTCTCATACAATTGCAATATGACCTCCCAACTTCTATACTCAATACTCTGACTGATGAAGGCCAAAGTGCCAAATGCCTTATTGACCACCCTATCTCCCTGCGACTCCACCTTCAAGGAACCACGTACCTGCATTCCTAGATCCCTCTGCCCTTCTATTCACTGTGTAGGTCCTGCCCATGTTAGACTTCCCCAAATGCAACACCTCTGTATTGAATTGAGATTGACATGTGAGAATTTAGGATCATAAGTAACCATACTTTTAAGATATTTGTGTAATGTAAATGACATAGGGAATCCTAATATAGAGTTTTATGCTATGTGAATAGTATATGTTTTGTATTATGGTTTATATTGTATTTTAGATTTTAGTTCTCTTCTGCTCCTCAGTTTTGAACGTTTCATAGGATTAATGGGTTTAAAGAACATTTCTAATCAACCTCATTCAAAGAATTATGAATCTAATAAAGTAACAAATATGGAAAATCTAAATAATGTAGTCTGTTGCTGTGCCTTCATCAGCACTAGGATTATATCAATAAAATATCCACCATATACACTACTACCGTGGCAGTGATGAAACCACAACACCAAACTGCCTTTTGTACTATTTTTGTAATACGTAACAGATGTCTGTTCTCAGCAAACAATTCATTTTAGACAGCTGCAGGCCTGACTCTATTCTACAAAAACTGGGCCCTTCACGCCCCACCCCTCTGCATGCACCACTTCACACCGACTCACAGCATGACTCCAGTCTGCAAAGACTGTGCCCTCGTCCACTACACACCCCCTCCTTGCTGCCCAACATCAGTCTGGCCACTTCTCCATCTCCAACAATAGAAATTGAGGAGGTGGAGAGGCTATTCAGGAGACAGAAAAGCGGGAAATCTCCAGGATCGGACAATGTTTCCCTCTCTACCCTCAAGCTCTGTGCCGAACAACTGGCATTTTCAACCAGTCCCTGCATCTCTGACCCCTCTCACCCTGGCCACAAACTCTTTGAAGCACTTCCCTCTGGAAGGCGACTCCGGACTGTCAAAGCCGCCACAGCTAGACATAAAGCAGCTTTTTTCCATGAGTAGTAGCTCTACTCAATGACCAAAAGTCTGCAGTCTCTTTTTGCTCTGGTTTATTTCACTCACATGTTTAAACTGTAATGTTGTATTCTTAATGTTTTATGCTTTATTCTTAATTGTTTACTGTATGTTCGTGTTATTACTTGAGAGCGAAGCACAAAGGTAAATTCCTTGTATGTGTACATACTTGGCCAATGAACTTATTCATTCATTTTTGTTTTTGTAAACCAGTATCTGCAGTTCCTTGAATTGAATTGAATAAATTTTAGTAGCCAAGTAGGTATACATACAAGGAATTTGCCTTGGTGCTTTGCTCACAAGTAACAACGTGATATACTGTAGGCAATTAAAAATAAAACATTATAATTTAAACATATGAAGAATTAAATAAAATACCAGAGCAAAAGGAGGCTACAGACTTTTGGCTGTTGAGTAGATCTACTGCTCGTGGAAAAAAGCTGTTTTTATGTTTGGCTGTGGCGGCTTTGACAGTCCGGAGTCGCCTTCCAGAAGGAAGTGCTTCAAAGAGTTTGTGGCCACGGTGAGAGGGGTCAGAGATGATCTTACCCGCTCGCTTCCTGGCCCTTGCAGTGTACAGTTCGTCGATGGTGGGAAGGTTGCAGCCAACAACCTTCTTGGCTGATTGAACGATGCGCTGCAACCTCCGGATGTCGTGCTTGGTGGCTGAGCCAAACCATGATGGAGAAGGTGAGAACACCTGATGGCAGTATAGAATTGGGTCATCATTGCCTGTGGCAGATTGTGTTTCCTCAGTTGCCGCAGGAAGTACATCCTCTGTTGGGCTTTTTTGATTGTGGAGTTGATGGTGGCCCCCCATTTAAGGTTCCTGGAGATGATGGTTCCAAGGAACTTAAATGACTCCACAGATGTGACTGTTGTGTTGTTGATGGTGAGTGGGGGGAGGGAAGAGGGAGCTCTCCTAAAGTCTACAATCAATTCCACTGTCTTTAGAGCATTGAGCTCTGGGTTGTCTGTAGGAATTGGGAGTACATTGCCTCCCCTGCCTCTCAATATGATCAATGCTAACCTGCTCCAGACTGCCTCTCCCTTTCTGTGCCAGTTCCGAATAATCCTCAATTCTGATTGCTGAAACGTTTATCTGCCTCTTCTTTAATTACTTCCTGTCATTCCGCCTCCACGAAGCTCCAGAGGAGAGAATTCAGCATCCTGTGCGAGAAGAAAAGCCGATGCATCTCAGTTTTAAGTGATTGCCCCCCTGATCTTATTTTCATATTTCAGATACAGCGCGGAAACAGGCCTTTTCGGCCCACCAAGTCCGCGCCGCCCAGCGATCCCCGCACATTAACACTATCCTACACACACTAGGGACAATTTTTACATTTACCCAGTCAAATTAACCTACATACCTGTACGTCTTTGGAGTGTGGGAGGAAACCGAAGATCTCGGAGAAAACCCACGCAGGTCACGGGGAGAACGTACAAACTCCTTACAGTACAGCACCCGTAGTCAGGATCGAACCTGAGTCTCCGGCGCTGCATTCGCTGTAAAGCAGCAACTCTACCGTTGCGCCACCGTGCCGCCCTCTTGTAACCATGTCTCCTCATCGCGGTGCTGGCTCGAAGGGCCGAATGGTCTCTTCCTGCACCTATTTTCTATCTGAAACTTTCATTACTAACTGATTGATAGCTTTTGTTCGGCATGAACATTGTGGGCCAAAGAGTCGGTGCTGCTGCACTAGTATGGAACCTTGAAAATATAAATTCCTGTTCACCCATCACCGTCTTGCTTGCTGAGCAACATTGACTCCTGATTTAAATAGCACATCAGGTTTTAAGATCCTTATCCTTGTTTTCAAATTACATGCATCTTGTTGTCTCCAAATTTCCTCTAGCTCTATGATCTTTGGAGTTGTTGCACTGTAATTTTGCTCTCCTGAGCATTCCTGTTTTCCATTGGTGGTTGTGATTCAACTCCAAGGCCAGAGGTGTTCAGATTCCAACCAAAAAGCAGCACTTGTCTTTCTTTTTTAAGATGATCATTTTTTTTGGTATTCTGTACTCCTTTTGTAGTTGAGTGTCAAATTGTGTTCGATAATACTCCTGAGAAGTGTATGTTTTGCTTTAAATAAGCAACTGAAATAGCTTTTGTGTCTGGGTAGCTTTTATGGAGACTTGTGCTGAGGTTTAAGCAGCAGAAGGCCAAGAATGACTGAGCACTGTGCAGAGAAGATCACCATTTTTGGGGGGTAATTTTGATGCAAGCCCTCCTGGCTCTGGGATAAGCTAGGAACAGAATTTGTGCTTTCATGCTGCCAATTGGATTCACTATATCAAGTCAAGTCAAGTCAAATTTATTTGTCACATACACATACTCGATGTGCAGTGAAATGAAAGTGGCAATGCCTGCGGGTTGTGCACAAAAAGAATTACAGTTACAGCATATAAATAAAGTTAATAAGTTACTAAACATAGCACAAAAAGTGTCGACAAAAATTTAGTCTCTGGGGTTATGAAAGTTGACAGTCCTGATGGCCTGTGGGAAGAAGCTCCGTCTCATCCTCTCCGTTTTCACAGCGTGACAGCGGAGGCGTTTGCCTGATCGTAGCATCTGGAACAGTCCGTTACTGGGATGGCAGGGGTCCCTCATGATCTTGCTTGCTCTGGATCTGCACCTCCTGATGTATAGGTCCTGCAGGGGGACGAGTGTAGTTCCCATGGTGCGTTCTGCCGAACGCACTACTCTCTGCAGGGCCATCCTGTCCTGGGCAGAGCTGTTCCCAAACCAGACTGTAATGTTGCCGGACAGGATGCTCTCTACAGCCCCTGAGTAGAAGCAATGAAGGATCCTCAGCGACACTCTGAATTTCCTCAGTTGTCTAAGGTGGTAAAGGCGCTGCTTAGCCTTACCCACCAGTGCGGCAATGTGCGTTGCCCACGTCAGATCCTCTGCGATGCGGACTCCCAAGTATTTGAAACTGCTCGCCCTATCCACAATAGACCCATTTATCTCCAGTGGCGTGTACGTCCTTGGATGTTTAGCCCTTCTGAAGTCCACAATCAGCTCCTTTGTTTTAGTGACATTCAAGAGGAGGATATTGTCCTGACACCAGAGTGCCAGATCAGCCACCTCCTCCCGGTAGGCCTTCTCATCGTTGTTGGAGATCCGGCCCACCACCACAGTGTCATCAGCAAACTTGATGATGGAGTTTGAGCTGAACCTGGCCCCACAGTCATGTGTGTACAGGGAGTACAGTAGGGGGCTAAGGACGCAGCCCTGGGGGGGATCCTATGTTCAGGGTGAGGGAGCTAGATGTGTGTTCCCCCATCCTGACCACTTGGGGTCTGGCAGTGAGAAAGTCCAGGACCCAGGCACACAGAGGGGTGCTAAGCCCCAGTTCCAGCAGCTTCTCAACCAGTCTGCTGGGGACTATTGTGTTGAATGCTGAACTAAAGTCAATGAACAGCATCCTCACATAGCCTCCCTGGCTGTCCAGATGAGAGAGAGCGGTGTGTAGAACCTGGGAGACCGCATCATCCGTGGATCTGTTCGGACGGTATGCGAACTGTTGTGGGTCCATGTTGCGAGGAAGGAGGGCGCAGATGTGCTTCTTGACTAGCCTCTCAAAGCATTTCATGACAACCGAGGTGAGGGCCACCGGTCGGTAGTCATTTAAACACGCTGGAGAGGCATTCTTTGGCACCGGTACAATGATGGATCTTTTGAAGCATGCAGGGACCACGGACTTTGCCAAGGAGAGGTTGAATATTGTGGTGAGCACTGGAGCAAGCTGAGTAGCACAAGACTTTAGTACTCGCCCAGATATACCATCTGGGCCTCCAGCTTTCCTCGTGTTCACACGCGTCAGAGCCCACCTCACCTCATGCTCGGACACCGAGAATGTGTGCACATCCCCGGCGGTGGATCCCCCTCCAGCCTCGCTAGCCAGCGCCCCTTCGGTGCTGTTTTTAGACGGCGAGCTGGTGGTGTTACCCGGCTAAGGAGGAGCCGGCACTTCCGGTTGAGGGGTTGCTGGACCTGTAGCTAGTTATAGTCCGTAGCCCCTGCCAAAGGCGCCTGGTGTCCTGCTGCTCCATCTGTGACTCCATCTTGTCCCGGTACCTCTTTTTTGCATCCTTCACTGCACTTCGCAGTCGGTAGGACTCTCCCTTGTAGTCGTCCATGTTGCCGGATGCCAGGCCGGAGTTGTAAGCAGCGGTGCGAGCATTCAAGGCCACGCGAATAGACCTGTCCACCCAGGGTTTTTGGTTAGGGAAGATACTGACCCTTACCGTGGGGATGATGGTATCGGCTATTGTGGCAATGAAGTCCGTAACCGCTTCCGCAAACTCATTTACGTCTCTGGAACTTGCTTGGAACATGTTCCAGTCGACTTCGCTCAGTGCATCCTGCAGCATGGCCTCTGAATGGTCAGCCCACCGCTTTACGTCCCTCGTCACTGTCGCTTCCCGTACTATCCGTTGTTTGTACTCCGGCAGCAGGAAAATGGCAGCGTGGTCAGATTTCCCAAAAGGAGGGAGAGAAACGGCCTTATAGCCTTTCCTGAACGGTGTAGCAGTGGTCCAAAGTTCTTTCCCCCCTGGTGACACACGTGATGTGTTGGTAGAAGTTGGGCATGACCTTTTTGAGATTTCCCCTATTGAAGTCTCCAGCCACCAGCACAGCCGCATCAGGGTTCTTGTTTTGGTGTTAACACAACACATCGTGTAGGGTGGACAGTGCCACGTCGGTGTCCGCATGCGGTGGGATATAGACGGCTGTGATGATCACCGAGCTGAACTCCCGGGGTAGGTAGAATGGTCGGCATAAGATAGTGATGACAATGAATCAACAAGGTCTGGGAACATAGCTTAATTTACATGAATAATTTCATGATGCTTTGCTGATTTGGCAGGGTTGGTTCAGTGGATCAGCTGGGAAAGTCAAATGAACATGTATTATCATTCAGAGTATGCAAACTGTATTCTGATCCTTAGAAAAATCTATGGTCAGAAAAAATAACATGAGATAAACTTTGTCCTGGAGAAACCATGGATGTTCTACCTAGTCTTTTATTTTAGCAATTGCTTACCTATGTATTTTTCTCTGCCATCCGAGTAGTCTAGGTAAAGGAAATTTTCATGTTTCAGTTTGTTTTTGATGTAAAGGTTCCACAGTTGAAGGTAGATGCATAAGTACATTTCTCTTCCAAGCCGTACATTTGTCCAGCCTCTCATTCCAGGTATTCATAAGCTACTTCTCTTGTAGCATTACTGAATAGATTCCGTCAGCATGTTCAAACACGTTCTTATGTGTTGACTCCATCTATCAAGATATCTGTTCCCTTGTCAGTACAAGAAATCTCCTTTGTAACCAAAGCAAGATTTGACGAAGAGCAGATCGAACATAATCTCCTTGGAAACCTACTATTTTGTTATAGTCCAGAGTGCATGGACTGCGACCCGTAACGCAATGCTGCTTCTACATTTATTCTTGGTGTGATAGTCTTGTCATCCTAATTGCAAACACTGAATTACCTATCTGGTAGTTTGTGACTAAATTATCATATTGATTATTCAGTGGCTTTGAAGCTGAGGTAGTGGATCCTTATAAAGGTTGGTTGTGTGGCTTCAGTTCATAGCTCCCCCCACTTATTGTTTTTGATAGATTTGTTTCTGATAATCTGAGCAGGTAATTCTTCAAGTTTGGTATGGAAGAGTTCAAGATAAATATTGTGAAACTAGTTTCATAAACCTGGCAATTCATGTTTGAGATTTTCTGAAACATCCTTGTTGAGATGGCAGCGCAGTTCTTTGTTTTTGGTTGAGCAGTGATTGTCATCAATCAATCCTGTCGCGTTGTGATTGGATAACCTTCCATGTGTTCCCAATTACTTTCTTAGAACCGTAGCATTGTGCAGCACAACTACAGCCCTTTAGGCTCACCTCATCCATGTCACTGTGAGACCTATCTATATGAAATTTGCCTGCATTGAACCCATAATGCTCTATGCCTTCCCTATCCTGCTTCCAGCATGGAAACATTTATTCCTCAGATCTCCTTTAAATTTCAAGTCAAGTCAAGAGTATTTTATTGTCAAATGTCCTGAAATAGAATAATGAAATTCTTACTTGCAGCAGCTTAACATGTTCAACAGGGAGAGGTTGGAAAGACTTGGATTGTTTCTCTGGAATACTGGAGGTTACAGGGAAGTATATAAAATTATGAGAGGCAGAGATAGGGTGGACTGTCAGAATCTTTTTCACAGGGTGGAAAAATCAAATACTTGAGGGCATAGCTTTAAGATAGGAGGGTGGTGATGAATGCCTGGAATAGTTTAAGAATAAGTGATAGGCCATTTAGAACAGAGATGAGGAAAAAGTTTTTCACCCAGAGAGTTGTGAATCTGGAATTCTCTGCCTCAGAAGGCAGTGGAGGCTGATTGCCTGGATGCTTTCAAGAGAGAGTTAGATAGAGCTTTTAAAGATAGTGGAGTCAAGGTATATGGGGAGAAGGCAGGAACGGTGTACTGATTGTGGATGATCAGCCATGATCACAGTCAATGGCGGTGCAGGCTCGAAGGGCCTAATAGACAATAGTCAATAGGTGCCATCTCCTGCACCTATTGTCTATTGAATGCTCAGCCGGGGGTGGGGAGTTGGAGCAGATGTATTAGTGGCATTTAAAGACTTTTGGATAGGCACATGAATATGCAGGGAACAGAGCGATATGGGTTACATGCAGGTAGATATGTCATGTTCTTGGCATCATGTTCAGCATGAACATTGTGGGCTGAAGGGCCTGTTTTTGTGTTGTTTCTGTTCTATGTTCTATGATATTTATCACATTTGACTACTTACCATGTTTATTTTATATTGGTGGTTTCATCTTTCACTAGTTATTATAAATTAACTGCGATGTAAATCTTTAAAAAACTTAGTTCACATTCTGTCTTTATAAACATAATTTATTACAAAGATAATTTATATTATCAGTAGGATTTATACAAATGTATTTACAAAATTTGACAATTGAATTGTGCAGTATTTGTATACACGTATTGTGATTGTTGCCTGTACAAGAATTAAATAAGATCTAGATATTGTCAACTTTCTAATTACTTAATTTGGCCATTTATGGTCAATAGCTAAATAGCATGTGATTTCCCTGATAATACTTGGCTTGTATACTTAGCTTGGCTTTTATCTGCTGGATCAGAAGAGTGATTGGGGACGATAGAAATGTAAGATTCTGAGGGGTCCAGACAAGGTGGATGGAGAGAGCATGTTTCCTCTTGTGGGAGAATTGCAAAATTCCTGTTCCCAATTCATGTGCTTCTGCAATTTATACACTGACATTTCAGAATTTATGCATGTCTGAATGATATTTAAATGGCAGCACTGTGGTTTAGCTAGTGGTGTAGCTAGTAGAGCTGCTGTCTCACGGTGCCAGTCCTGCCGTCAGGTGTTATCTATGTGAAATGACCAATTACATTTTCTCTAGTTTCTCTGGTTTTTTCCCACATGTCAAAGATGTGTGGGATGATAGATTAGTTGGCCTCTGTAAATTGCTGCTCGTGTGCAACTTGTTCCCATAGATTACTACTTACATTGTTATTATGCTACACATTACCTTTATCCAGTTTCTTGATAGATTTTTTATTTTATATCTGATAGTTTAATTATATACTTGATCCTATTCTGGGCAATTAGGCAATTCTGTTACGATTTATAAGAAATAAAACTGATATTACTCAGAAAGTTAATTGATCAACATTTAAGGCTAACAGGTTGGTGAGTATTGTGTTCAGTTTTGTCACACCGCTGTACAAAGGATGTCAATAAGCTACAAAGAGAGCAGAGGAGATTTATGAGGATGTTGCCAAGACTTGAGGGAGTGAGTTATAGGAAGAGATTGGGCAGGCTAGGATTTTATTCCTTGGATCACTGGAGACTAAGGTGTGATCTTATCAAAATGTATACAATCAGGAGGGGCATAGATAGGGTGAATGCACAGTCTTTATCCCAGGGTTGGAGAACCAAAAACTAGTGGGCATAGGTGTAAGGTGAGTGGAGAAAGTTTCAATAGGAACCTGGAAAGATTGTTTGGGTCCTTGGATGGAGGCGAGGGGGGAGGTAAAGGGACAGGTGTTGCATCTCCTACGGTTACAGGGGAAAGTGCCCGGGGAGGGGGTGGTTTGGGTAGGAAGGGACGAGTGGACCAGGGAGTTACGGAGGGAACGGTCTCTGCGAAACGCAGAAAGGGGAGGAGATGGGAAGATGTGGCCAGTAGTGGGATCCCGTTGGAGGTGACGGAAATGTTGGAGGATGATTTGTTGGATACGCTGGCTGATGGGGTGGAAGGTGAGAACGAGGGGGATTCTGTCGTTACGAATGGGGGGAGGGGGAGCAAGAGCAGAGCTGCGGGATATAGAGGAGGCCCTAGTGAGAGCCTCATCTATAATGGAAGAGGGGAAGCCCCGTTTCCTAAAGAATGCCCTAGTGTGAAACACCTCATCCTGGGCACAGATGCGGCGTAGACGGAGGAATTGGGAGTAGGGGATAGACTTTTTGCAGGAGACAGGGTGGGAAGAAGTGTAGTCCAGATAGCTGTGGGAGTCAGTGGGTTTGAAGTAGATGTCAGTCACTAGTCTGCCTCCTGTGATGGAGATGGTGAGATCCAGAAACGGTAGGGAGATGTCAGAGATGGTCCAAGTATATTTAAGAGCAAGATGGAAATTAATGGTGAAATATATGAAGTCAGTGAGTTCTGCATGGGTACAAGAGGTAGCCCCAATGCAGTCGCAATGTAGCGGAGGTAGAGTTCGGGGATGGGGCCAGTGTACGTCTGGAACAGGGATTCACACTGAGTGATACATATATGAAACGAGCTGCCAGAGGAGATATTTCAGACAGATACAATACCATTTAAAATACATTTGGGCAAGTACATGCATAGGAAAGGCTTAGAGAGATATTGGCCAAACACAGGCAAATGGGACTAGCTTAGATGGCCATCCTAGTTGGCATTAATGAATTGGGTCGAAAGGCCTGTTTCTGTGCTTTATTAGTCATTAACTCTGTGAGACTAGTGGAAGTGCAATATATTTGTGAATTCAGTTATGTACTAAAGAATATGCACAATAAGATTACAAAAGTATTACTGTTGTGAATAGCAGCAACTTTCCGAAGGAAAGAATTTAAAGAAGGTATTATCAACAGCTGAATAATAATAATAATTATTATTATTATTAATACCCTGACTTAGTGGGTAAATCGGAGAAATTGGTTTCAATGTGCTCAGGTGGCTACTTTGCTTTGGAGATGTTTGTGAGTTTGAGTTGAACACTGAAGATTTGAGCACAAAATATAGTCTGGCCTTCTACTGCAGTACCAAGAGAGGAAACTACTGTTGCACGTGTGTTTTTATCAAATGAAATTTGAAACTGAAATTCTGCCAGTGCTTCTATTGGTAAGCATAGGAAATCCCGTGACAATATTTCAAGAAGAGGAGAATTCGTCCTGACCAATACTTTCATTTTTTAAAATCTAAACATGGATTAAATGGATTAAATGGTGATTCTCTTGCTGTCTGCTCTTGCTGCTAAAAATTACCTGTTTTTATCTTTTTTTTTATTGATAATGAATGTCTCTTGCTATCCATTTGCTGCTGTAACACTGCAAATTTCCCCGGCATGGGGAAAGGAATAAAGGAATATATTATTATATTTTATTATTCCTCCAATACAACATTGACAATGCTTGTTAGATGTAAATTACACTCTGCAGTCTAGATGTTGTATAAATGCAAAGTTTAGATGGTCTTCATTCAGGTAACTGACTTACAATGTAGCGTTCATCGCCAGATTATAAATTATTTTCTGGTATGTCTGCATTTGCACAAAGTTGTTTCTTTGGAGAGTGAACTATATTAAAGTTATATTGTCACCCTTGTCAACAGTCTGCCAGTTAGTTTGTATCTTCTGTTTTCCTGGTATTTTCTTGAAAAGCAATCTTAAAAATATAGAGCAGGAAAAAACTGCTCTATATTTTCAATAATCCTTCAAGGTGGAATGGATTCAGAGAAGATTTACGAGGATGTTGCCAGGACTAGAGGGTCTGAGCTATAGGGAAAGGTTGGGTAGGCTGGGACTCTATTCCTTGGAGCACAGGAGGATGAGGGGTGATTTTATAGAGGTCTTATAAAATCATGAGGGGAATAGATTGGGTAGATCCACAGGGTCTCTTGCCCAGAGCAAGTGAATCGAGGACATAGGTTTAAGGTGAAGGGAAAAAGATTTAATAGGAATCTAAGGGGTAGCTTTTTCACACAAAGGGTGGTGGGGGTATGAAATAAGTATGAAACAAGCTGCCAGAGGAGGTAGTTGAGGCAGGGACTACCACAATGTTTATCAAACAGTTAGACAGGTACACGGATAGGACAGGTTTGGAGGGATATGGACCAAACCCGGGCAGGTGTGACTAGTGTTGCTGGGACATGTTGGCCGGTGTGGGCAAGTGGGCCGAAGGGCCTGCTTCCACACAGTATCACTTTATGACTGAGTTTCAGATCTGTCCAATCACAAGGTTTTGGTTGCTTTTCCTAATGTGACATTCCTACCTTCTTGCCATAAAGTCATAAGTGACAGGAGCAGAATTAGGCCATTTGGCCATCAAGTCTACTCTGCCATTCAATCATGACTGATTTATCTCTCCCTCCTAACCATATTCTCCTGCCTTCTCCCCATAGCCCCTGACACCTTGTCCACACCAACTTACACCATGTTTTGTAGAACAGGCCTTCAAATCTCATTCAGCCATTTAACAATGAACAAAACAAACATTGCTGCCAAATATTTCAGCTGTATATTTTGTTCCATTTATAATGCTTTACAAAAATCCAGTATTTTACATGTGTACTTGCCAAATAATAATGCAGTCACAATTTCAATTGATCGCAAAGAATATTTACTTACTTGTTTTACCTAATTGCATATTTGTGAAACATTATGGGATATTTTCCTATGTTGAAAGCATTGCAATTTGGCAGTGATGTACATTTTAAAGTTTTCTTTAAACCATATGATATTTGAAAATAATTGTTTTGATTTGTAGGAAAAAAATGGACCATAGTATATTTTTAAATTGGTAAAGATTGAAAGAATGTGATGTTCAGAGTGATCTTGTAACCTTAACAGATGTCAATATTTAGATGCAGCAAGCAATTAAGAATGCTGGCTTTATAAAACCTTTACTAAAAGAAGAATTTGTTACAAAAGCTGAGACATCTTGCTGCAATCAAAAAGGATCCTGGTGAGGTCATATCTGGTATATCAGACCTGTTACCAGGTCTCCTGACCTGAGCAGGATTAAATTTATTATTGCGAGAGCGTAGTGAGGGAGCAGCATATTGGTTCTTGGGATTGTGGGTTTGCCATACGAGGAGAGATTAAACACACACGTGCCTGCGTACTCTTGACTTCAGGACAATAAGAAGCATACTTCATTGAAACCATGGCATTCGGAGGGGCCTTGACAGAATAGTTGTGGAATAGATGTAGAGCTGATGTTTTTACAGGCTAAGTGTGTAGAACCAAGGATCACTGTCTCAAAATAAATGACCAGTCATTCAAGATGGAGGAAAATAAATTTCTTCACAACGGGTTGTGTCCAAGCAGAATTAGTTCTTGGGCATTTTCAAAACTGACATTGATAGATATCATAAATCTGACCTACTGCTTTTATCTTTATGTTCTTATGATCATGGCAGCATTGGATTTCATTTAATAACAAACATTTTGGTGATCTTGGTCATTGGTGTATTCTGCTTTGTAGTTACATAGCTAATATTTATTTCTCATTATATCATTAGGCAACCTGACAAGCTGGTGGTGGTTTGGACAAGAAGAAGCAGGCGGAAATCATCTAAGGTATGCATTAAATATTCACTGCCGATAGGCAAGGTATCAGGATTCACAAGAACCTAGGAAACTGGAGCAGGTGTATGCTTCTACTCTGCTACTCTTCAAGATCATTGCTGATCTGATCTTGGTCTCAGCTCCACCCTCGATGAGAAGAAATGTGTCCTCGTTTATATCCCAAACAGGTGATCCTGTAGCCCCTGGTTCTGGATTCCGCTCATGTGGGGAAATGTTGTCTTATCAGCTTCCTGGTCAAGCTATCTCCCTTCCGTCAAAATTTTGTAGGTTCCAATGGGCACACCATTCCTTTTTCGAACCTACAGAGAACATAGGCCCACTTCCAGTTCACTCAGACCCAAATAATTCAGGTCTTAGCCATAGTCATACAGCCATACAGCATGGAAATAGGCCCTTCAGCCCAACTTGCCCACGCCGACCAACATGCCCCATCTACCCTAGTCCCACCTGCCTACGTTTGGCCCATATCCTTCTAAACCTATCCTACCCATGTTCTCAGAATCAATCTGAATTGGTTTTTAATTTTCGAGCAGCTCAATATCAGGTATTATAAAAGAAAATAAACCTAACATCTGGGGAAGGATTCCAAATGACATTTTCTACCATTAAGCCTGAGGACAAAGTCTGCTTGGATGTGGAGTGGCTCTAGTATTAGAGTATCATCTCCCTGCTCACGTATTTAATGAATGATGAAGACCAGTATCCCAGATAGCTTCTTAACCACTTGTTCTGTCTACACTGCTGCCTTGAGAATCGTTGGAGAGGGATCAGGGACTCTCTCTTCCTCAAAATGCTCCAGGACTTTACCATTCATGATGTATATCTTCACCTCATTGGTACTCACCAAATTAAACCCCATCTGGCATTTCTCAGCCCTTTTCACCTGTATGTTGATATCACCCTGCAGCCCTTGCTAACCCTGCACGCTGTCAACAACTCCACCAATCTGAATGTCACCTGCAAACTTACTAATCTTGCTTATCACAACCATATTTAAATCATTTGTGGATGTGATATCGTTGACAAAATCATCCATTGTGGATGATCAGCCATGATAACCATAACCATGGTTATGCTTTATTCTTAATTGTTAACTGTATGTTTGTGTTGTCATTTGTGAGCGGAGCACCAAGGCACATTCCTTGTATATGCATACTTGGCCAATAAAATTATTCATCTTCATTCATCATTCATCATCACGATGAATGGCATTGCTGGCTTGAAGGGCCAAATGGCTGCTTCCTATACCTATTTTCTATGTCTATGTCTATCTCTCAATGTTTGGTGAAATTGTCAAAAGGATCATCAAGGGTTAAGACCACAAAGAGGCAAATGAGGTTGAAGATGGAGTATGTAATACAATAGGATCAGGTTTAAGACTCCAGGTTGTAGTGGTGTTTAAGCATTTCGTGTAGCTCTGCAACACCAAAGGCTTTTGGTCAAATTTACGTATGAATTAATATTAATACAAAGTTTGTGCATTGGTGAACTTTTTATTTTCTTGTTCCTCCTTGAAGGCTCATAGTTGGCAACCAGGAATTAAAAACCCATATCGAGGAGTTGTGGTATGGCCTGTTCCCGAAAACATTGAAATCACTGTGACACTTTTCAAGGTACAACAGCTCATAAACTCTTGATTGCAACAGCCTTTTCCAACACAATATGTCTCTTATTAGTATTGATTTTGCTTGTGAGGCTGTAGAAAATTAGTCCTATCATTAACATGTTAAAACTGTAGCTCATATGACAATCATTATTTTGGAGCATAGCTAATGCTGTGATGTAAAGTGGAATAAAACCTCAAATTAGCTGGATTCCCAGCCTGTAATCTTGTGCCTATTCATCACTGCAGCTTTTGATAAAATGTTGACAAAATTAAACTGAATGAATCAATTTAACAAAACGACTCTATCATTACTTGTATACAATTAGGAATAGCTGCTTGTTCTTTGTTGATGTGATGCTTCTTAAATTTGGGATAGCATACATAATTGCTGGTTTGAACTTTACAGTGAAACTTCCTGCTGGAGGGATGTTATCATTTGTACTGGGATAGTCACGATAAACTCTAACTGGCTTCTATCTCTTGTAGAAGAGATGGTGTGAGTTGTTAAATTCAGCTGCAACTGGCCATGCTTATGCCAGTCCTTGTTAAACATTTAGCTTTATTTGGCTATGCTTGTGATGATCCCATTTACAAAGGTTTTACTTTGTCATAGTCATAGAGTGTTACAGTGTGGAAACATGCCCTTCAGCCCAACTTGCCCACACCGGCCAACATGTCCCAGCTACACTAGTCCCACCTGCCTGTATTTGGTCCATCTCCCTCCAAACCTGTCCTATCCATGTACCTATCCAACTGTTTCTTAAATGTTGGGATAGTCCCAGCCTCAACTACCTCCTCTGGCAGCTTGTTCAATACCCCCACCATCCTTTGTGTGAAAAAGGTACCCCTCAGATTCCTATTAAATCTTTTCCCCTTCACCTTAAACCTATGCCCTCTTGTGCTCTATTTGCCTACTCTGGGCAAGAGACTGTGCATCTACGTATCTATGTATGTGAAGAAAGTGCGTTTGTTTGGATTTTTATTATGAATTGTATGCTCACTTACTGGAATAGAATTATCAATGATTTGAAATAATTCAGTAGAACACACAACATAACAGGTCTTTGGCCCATGATATCTGTGCTAACTGTTTATGATGTCAATATAAACGAATCCATCGCCTGAAGATGGTCTCCTTGGCTTTCCATCCCTGCCTGTTTATTTGTCTGTCTAAACTTCTCATAAATGTTGCCATCATACCAGTGTCTACCCTCAACCCCCCCCCCCCCCCCCTCCCCGGCAGCGCGTTTCAGGTACCTATCACCATCTGCATAAACAAAAACTGGCCTTGCAAAGCTCCTTTCCACTTCCTCTTCTCGCTTTAAATCTCTTCCCTTCACGATTTGGTATTTCCACCCTCCCTAGGAAAGTGATTCTGACTGCCTGCCCAATCCATGCTTCACATGGTTTTGTAAACTTCTATCAGATTGTCTTTCAGCCTCTGATGCTCCAGAGAAAGCAATCCAAATTGTCCAACCTCTATTTCTAGCTCATGCTCTCTGATCCAGACAACATCCTGGTGAACCTCCTTTGCACCATTTCCAAAGTCTCTACAACCTTGCTGTAATGTGCTGACTACAACTTCTATCCATATATCTGTCAAATGGTGAATGCTTTACAAAAGTGAAGACAACATCCATTGTCCTATCCTCATCAATCATCTTCATCACCTCTTCAAAAAAAAGCATCAAATTTGTAAGACACAATGCCACACCAACTGTCCCAAGTAAAACCAACCTTGGTAAATGTGATTAAATCTATTTCTAAGAGTCATCTTCAATAATTTCCTTATCGCGAACGTAAGGCTTTCCACCCTATAATTTCCTGGTTTATACCAGTTGCACTTCTTAATCAAAGGAAGAATGTTGGCTATTCTCCAGTTCTCCATATCCTTGCCTACGACTAAAGTGGTTATCAACAATCCTATACCTGCCCAGGCCCCAACAACCTGTTCTCCAGCCTCTCTCAATAACCTGGGATGGATCTCATCACTTCTACTTGATCACTTCAACATGTCCTTGCATATCAGCATATCCTCCAGAAGATAGACACCAAAAGCTGGAGTAACTCAGCGAGTCAGACAGCATCTCTGGACAAAAGGAAAAGCTGACATTTCAGTGAAGAAGGGTGTTTGCAGTTCCGTCCTGTCCTGATATCCTTCGTGTCCTTTTCCATGGCAAAAACAGAATGGAAGTACTCATTTAGCACCTTGCCCACTTTTTGCCAAATTCACAACATCTTTCATCTTAAGTTTCCTGAACTTTGCCATCATTGTCTGTCTTCCTCACGGGGATATTCTGACCAGCCAACCTTTTAATGACTCCCACATGTTAGATGTGGACCTATTCAATAACGGCTGCTCCCAATGTGTTCCCCCATCTCCTGCTTAACAGTGTTGTCATTTTCCTTCCCCATTTTTCCTGAGGTTCTGGGATACTTCTTAACATTTGTGTTTTATTAATATTAAATGGGTTATAAGAAAAAAAAAGTAAAAGTATTCAATTATAATTGAATCCTATTATTTTTTTCCAGGATCCGCATGCTGAGGAGTTTGAAGACAAGGAGTGGACATTTGTTATAGAAAACGTGAGCTTAATAATGCCATTGTTTCACATTGTTTTCTGTTGAATTAATTAATGTCCCTCAGAATGTACTTTACAAAGTAATCGATTGCAAGTTGTCTAATGCTGACGAAAGATAGGTTATTGTTCCAAAAACATCCCATCATTGTCCTTTGGTTCTCTAAGGCTTTTACTTGTCTGATAAGTCTTCCATTGACAAAGGACAGATAAGTTGGTTGTTGGGCAATTTGGAGGAACATGGATAAGACTGGTTTGGTGGGATACAAGTCCCACCTGCCCGCGTTTGGTTCATATTCCTCCAAACCTGTCCTATGCATTTACCTGTGTAGGAAGTAACTTCCTGAGTATCTTCATGTACCTGTGTAGGAAGGAACTGTAGATGCTGGTTTAAACCGAAGATGGACACAATGTTGGAGTAACTCAGAGGGACAGGCAGCATCTCTGGAGAGAAGGAATGGGTGATGTTTTGTGTCAAGACCCTTCTTCAGACTGATGTCAGGGGAGAAGGAGATACATAGACAAGGAAGTGTGAGGGTGAAAATAGGACAATGGGAATGGAGATCAAGGAACATGTAGAAAAGATCATTATTAGCTGGGGGAAGGTAACAACAAAGCAAACTGGGATGAACAAGATGGACACAATGTTGGAGTAACTCAGAGGGACAGGCAGCATCTCTGGAGAGAAGGAATGGGTGACGTCACCCATTCCTTCTCTCCAGAGATGCTGCCTGTCCCTCTGAGTTACTCCAACATTGTGTCCAATTGTTCATCCCAGTTTGGCAAAAGAATAAATCAGGGAAGGTAGTGCATCCGTGGCTAACAAGGGAGATTAGGGATAGTATCAAAACAAAAGATGAAGCGTACAAATTAGCAAGAAAAAGCAGCCTACCAGAGGACTGGGAGAAATTCAGAGTCCAGCAGAGGAGGACAAAGGGCTTAATTAGGAAAGGGAAAATAGATTATGAAAGAAAACTGGCTGGGAACATAAAAACTGACTGCAAAAGCTTTTATAGATATGTGAAGAGAAAAAGATTAGTTAAAACAAATGTAGGTCCCTTGCAGTCAGAAACAGGTGAATTGATCATGGGGAACAAGGACATGGCAGACCAATTGAACAACTACTTTGGTTCTGTCTTCACTAAGGAAGACATAAATAATCTGCCGGAAATAGCAGGGGACCGGGGGTCAAATGAGGTGGAGGAACTGAGTGAAATCCAGGTTAGTCGGGAAGTGGTGTTAGGTAAATTGAATGGATTAAAGGTCGATAGGCTGCATCCCAGAGTGCGTAACGAGGTAGCCCCAGAAATAGTGGATGCATTAGTGATAATTTTTCAAAACTCTTTAGATTCTGGAGTAGTTCCTGAGGATTGGAGGGTAGCTAATGTAACCCCACTTTTCAAAAAGGGAGGGAGAGAGAAAACGGGGAATTACAGACCAGTTAGTCTAACATCGGTAGTGGGGAAAATGCTAGAGTCAGTTATTAAGGATGGGATAGCAGCACGTTTGGAAAGTGGTGAAATCATTGGACAAAGTCAGCATGGATTTATGAAAGGTAAATCATGTCTGACGAATCTTATAGAATTTTTTGGGGATGTAACTAGTAGAGTGGATAAGGGAGAACCAGTGGATGTGTTATATCTGGACTTCCAGAAGGCTTTCGACAAGGCCCCACATAAGAGATTAGTATGCAAACTTAAAGGACACAGTATTGTGGGTTCAGTATTGATGTGGATAGAGAACTGGCTGGCAGACAGGAAGCAAAGAGTAGGAATAAACGGGTCCTTTTCGGAATGGCAGACAGTGACTAGTGGGGTACCACAAGGCTCGGTGCTGGGACCCCAGCTATTTACAATATATATTAATGATTTGGATGAGGGAATTGAATGCAACATCTCGAAGTTTGCGGATGACAGGAAGCTGGGGGGCAGTGTTAGCTGTGAGGAGGATGCAACGCGACTTGGATAGGTTAGGTGAGTGGGCAAAGGCATGGCAGATGCAGTATAATGTGGATAAATGTGAGGTTATCCACTTTGATGGCAAGAACAGGAAAGCAGACTATTATCTGAATGGTGGCCGATTAGGAGAAGGGGAGATGCAGCGAGACCTGGGTGTCGTGGTGCACCAGTCATTGAAAGTAGGCATGCAGGTGCAGCAGGCAGTGAAGAAAGCGAATGGTATGTTGGCATTCATAGCGAGGGGATTTGAGTATAGGAGCAGGGAGGTTCTGCTACAGTTGTACAGGGCATTGGTGAGCCCACACCTGGAGTATTGCGTACAGTTTTGGTCTCCTAATCTGAGGAAAGACATTCTTGCCATAGAGGGAGTACAGAGAAGGTTCACCAGATTGATTCCTGGGATGGCAGGACTTTCATATGAAGAAAGACTGGATAGACTCGGCTTGTACTTGCTGGAATTTAGAAGATTGAGGGGGGATCTTATAGAAACTTACAAAATTCTTAAGGGGTTGGACAGGCTAGATGCAGGAAGATTGTTCCCGATGTTGGGGAAGTCCAGAACAAGGGGTCACAGTTTAAGGATAAGGGGGAAGTCTTTTAGGACCGAGATGAGAAAGTTTTTTTTCACACAGAGTGGTGAATCTGTGGAATTCTCTGCCACAGAAGGTAGTTGAGGCCAGTTCATTGGCTATATTTAAGAGGGAGTTAGATGTGGCCCTTGTGGCTAAAGGGATCAGGGGGTATGGAGAGAAGGCAGGTACGGGATACTGAGTTGGATGATCAGCCATGATCATATTGAATGGCGGTGCAGGCTCGAAGGGCCAAATGGCCTACTCCTGCACCTATTTTCTATGTTTCTATGTTTCAAACTGAGATAAAATGTAGTCGGAGACAGTAAGACTGGTTGGAGAACTGGGGAGGGATGGAGAGAGAGGGAAAGGAAGGGTTACTTGAAGTTAGAGAAGTCAATGTTCATACCACTGGGGTTGTAAGCTGCCCAAGCAAAATGTAAGGTGCTGTTCCTCCAGTTTGCACTGGGCCTCTGTCAATGGAGGAGGCCCAAGATAGAAAGGTCAGTGTGGGAATGGGAGGAGGAGTTAAAGTGTTTAGCAAACGGGAGATCAGGTAGGTTTAGGCGGACTGAGCGGAGGTATTCAGTGAAACGATCACCGAGCCTGCGCTCAGTCTCGCCGATATATAGAGGTCCACACCTGGAACAGCAGATACAGTAGATGAGGTTGGAGGAGGTACAAGTGAACCTCTGCCTCGCCTGAAAAGACTATCAGCATCCTTGGATGGAGTCGAGGGGGGAGTTATAGGGATAGGTGTTCCATCTCCTGTAGTTGCATGGGAAAGTACCTGGGGAGGGGGTGGTTTGGTTGGGAATAGACAATAGGTGCAGGAGTAGGCCATTTGGCCGTTTGAGCCAGCACCACCATTCAATGTGATCATGGCTGATCATTCTCAATCAGTACCCCGTTCCTGCCTTCTCCCCGTACCCTCTGACTCCGCTATCCTTAAGAGCTCTATCTAGCTCTCTCTTGAATGCATTCAGAGAATTGGCCTCCCCTGCCTTCTGACGCAGAGAATTCCACAGATTTACAACTCTGACTGAAAAAGTTTTTCCTCATCTCCGTTCTAAATGACCTACCCCTTATTCTTAAACTGCGGCCCCTGGTTCTGGACTCCCCCAACATTGGGAACATGTTTCCTGCCTCTAACGTGTCCAACCCCTTAATAATCTTATATGTTTCGATAAGATCCCCTCTCATCCTTATAAATTCCAGTGTATACAAGCCTAGTCGCTCCAGTCTTTCAACATATGACAATCCTGCCATTCCGGGAATTAACCTAGTAAACCTACGCTGCACGCCCTCAATAGCAAGAATATCCTTCCTCAAATTTGGAGACCCAAAACTGCACACAGTACTATAGACAATAGACAATAGGTGCAGGAGTAGGCCATTCAGCCCTTCGAGCCAACACCGCCATTCAATGCGATCATGGCTGATCACTCTCAATCAGTACCCCGTTCCTGCCTTCTCCCCATACCCCTCACTCCGCTATACTTAAGAGCTCTATCCAGCTCTCTCTTGAAAGCATCCAACGAACTGGCCTCCACTGCCTTCTGAGGCAGAGAATTCCACACCTTCACCACTCTCTGACTGAAAAAGTTCTTCCTCATCTCCGTTCTTAATGGCCTACCCCTTATTCTTAAACTGTGGCCCCTTGTTCTGGACTCTCCCAACATTGGGAACATGTTTCCTGCCTCTAATGTGTCCAATCCCCTAATTATCTTATATGTTTCAATAAGATCCCCCCTCATCCTTCTAAATTCCAGTGTATACAAGCCTAATTGCTCCAGCCTTTCAACATACGACAGTCCCACCATTCCGGGAATTAACCTAGTGAACCTACGCTGCACGCCCTCAATAGCAAGAATATCCTTCCTCAAATTTGGAGACCAAAACTGCACACAGTACTCCAGGTGCGGTCTCACCAGGGCCCGGTACAACTGTAGAAGGACCTCTTTGCTCCTATACTCAACTCCTCTTGTTATGAAGGCCAACATTCCATTGGTGTACCTGCATGCTTCCTTTCAGTGACTGATGCACTAGGACATCCAGATCTCGTTGAACATCCCCTCTTCCTAACTTGACACCATTCAGATAATAATCTGCCTTTCTATTCTTACTTCCAAAGTGAATAACCTCACACTTATCTACATTAAACTGCATCTGCCATGTATCCGCCCACTCACACAACCTGTCCAAGTCACCCTGCAGCCTTATTGCATCTTCCTCACAATTCACACTACCCCCCAGCTTAGTATCATCTGCAAATTTGCTAATGGTACTTTTAATCCCTTCATCTAAGTCATTAATGTATATCGTAAATAGCTGGGGTCCCAGCACCGAACCTTGCGGTACCCCGCTGGTCACTGCCTGCCATTCCGAAAGGGACTCATTTATCCCCACTCTTTGCTTTCTGTCTGTCAACCAATTTTCTATCCATGTCAGTACCCTACCCCCAA
The DNA here is from genome assembly GCF_053455715.1 of Rhinoraja longicauda. NCBI lineage: Eukaryota > Metazoa > Chordata > Chondrichthyes > Rajiformes > Arhynchobatidae > Rhinoraja > Rhinoraja longicauda. The sequence continues at coordinate 70,208,394 of NC_135961.1, read as the reverse complement.
TACCATGTGCTCTAATTTTGCCCACTAATCTCCTATGTGGGACCTTGTCGAAGGCTTTCTGAAAATCGAGGTACACCACATCCACTGACTCCCCCCTGTCAATTTTCCTAGTTACATCCTCAAAAAATTCCAGTAGATTTGTCAAGCATGATTTCCCCTTCGTAAATCCATGCTGACTCGGAATGATCCTGTTACTGCTATCCAAATGCTCAGCAAGTTCGTCTTTTAAAATTGACTGCAGCATCTTCCCCACCACTGATGTCAGACTAACTGGTCTATAATTACCCGTTTTCTCTCTCCCTCCTTTCTTAAAAAGTGGGATAACATTTGCTATCCTCCAATCCACAGGAACTGATCCTGAATCTATAGAACATTGAAAAATGATCTCCAACGCGTCCACTATTTCTAGAGCCACCTCCTTAAGTACCCTGGGATGCAGACCATTAGGCCCTGGGGATTTATCAGCCTTCAGTCCCATCAGTCTACCCAAAACCATTTCCTGCCTAATGTGGATTTCCTTCAGTTCCTCCATCACCCTAGGTTCTCCGGCCCCTAGAACATTTGGGAGATTGTGTGTATCTTCCTCAGTGAAGACAGATCCAAAGTAACGGTTTAACTCGTCTGCCATTTCTTTGTTCCCCATAATAAATTCCCCTGCTTCTGTCTTCAAGGGACCCACATTTGCCTTGACTATTTTTTTCCTCTTCACGTACCTAAAAAAACTTTTGCTATCCTCCTTTATATTATTGGCTAGTTTACCCTCGTACCTCATCTTTTCTCCCCGTATTGCCTTTTTAGTTAACTTTTGTTGCTCTTTAAAAGAGTCCCAATCCTCTGTCTTCCCACTCTTCTTTGCTATGTTATACTTCCTCTCCTTAATTTTTATGCTGTCCTTGACTTCCCTTGTCAGCCACAGGTGGCTCTTACTCCCCTTAGAGTCTTTCCGCCTCTTTGGGATAAATTGATCCTGCAACCTCTGCATTATTCCCAGGAATACCTGCCATTGCTGTTCTACCGTCTTCCCTGCTAGGGCCTCCTTCCAGTCAATTTTGGCCAGCTCCTGCCTCATGCCTCTGTAATCCCCTTTGCTATACTGTAATACTGACACTTCCGATTTTCCCTTCTGCCTTTCCATTTGCAGAGTAAAACTTATCATGTTGTGATCACTGCCTCCTAATGGCTCTTTTACCTCTAGTCCCCTTATCAGATCAGGATCATTACACAACACTAAATCCAGAATTGCCTTCTCCCTGGTAGGCTCCAGTACAAGCTGTTCTAAGAATCCATCTCGAAGGCACTCTACAAACTCTCTTTCCTGGGGTCCATTTCCAACCTGATTTTCCCAGTCTACCTGCATGTTGAAATCTCCCATAACCACCGTAGCATTACATTTGTGACACGCCAATTTTATCTCCTGATTCAACTTGCACCCTATGTCGAGGCTACTGTTGGGGGCCTATAGATAACTCCCATTAGGGTCTTTTTACCCTTACAATTCCTCATTTCTATCCATACTGATTCAACATCTCCTGATTCTATGTCTCCCCTTGCAAGGGAATGAATATCGTTCCTTACCAGCAGAGCAACCCCACCCCCTCTGCCCACCTGTCTGTCTTTTCTATACGTTGTGTACCCCTGAATATTCAGTTGCCAGCCCTGGTCCTCTTGTAGCCATGTCTCAGTGATCCCTACAACATCATACTTGCCCATGACTAACTGAGCCTCAAGCTCATCCACTTTATTTTTTATACTACGCGCATTTAAGTACAACACCTTAACTTCTGTATTTACCTCCCCTCTCACATCGGTCGCAAATGGCCCTGGCCATAATCTCTTTTCCCCTCTAGAACGTCTGTTCCCATTCTTCCGAGAGTCTTCTGCAATATCTCCTGCATTCCCTTTAACCTCATCTTCATATTCACAATTTGTTAACCCCTCCCCCCCACTACTTAGTTTAAAGCCACAGGTGTCGCACTAACAAACCTGCCTGCCAGAATGTTTGTCCCCCTGCTGTTAAGATGTAACCCGTCCCTTTTGTACAAGTCACCCCTAGCCCAGAAGAGATCCCAGTGGTCCAGAAATCTAAATCCCTGCTCTCTGCACCAGCCCCTCAGCCATAAATTCATACCCTCTATCTCTCTGTTCCTGGCCTCACCAGCACGAGGTACCGGTACCAGTCCAGAGATAACCACCTTCGACGTCCTACTTCTCAGTCTTTTTCCTAACTCTCTAAACTCCCGCTGTAGCACCTCCTTCCTCTTCCGCCCGACGTCATTCGTGCCCACGTGCACAACGACTTCAGGTTGATCGCCTTCCCTCACTAGGATTTTTCTGAAGCCGGTCCGTGATGTGCTGAACCCTGGCACCAGGGAGGCAACAGACCATCCTCAAGTCCCTCCTGCTGCCACAGAATCTTCTGTCCGTCCCTCGGACGATGGAGTCACCCACCACTACGGCTCTTCCTGACTTCGGTCTCCCCTGTCGAGTATCCTTGCCAACAGGTCCGCCACTCGGACTGGAAACGTCTTCTGCCCCGACAGTTCCCAAGAGGGTATACCTATTTGCAATAGGCACAGCCACTGGGGTCTCCTGTAGTCCACGTCCACTCCCCCCTGAAACAATCTCTCACCTTCGCTCGACCTGGACCCTTGGCGTGACAGCCTCACAATAGGTCCTGTCGAGGAAACTCTCGCATTCCCGGATGGCCCTGAGGTCATCCAACTGCCTCTCCAACTCCACCACACGTCCATTCAGGAGCTGCACCTGGACACAGTTCTTGCAGGTGTAGCTCCCAGAAGCTCCAGCGACGTCTCTATCTTCCCACATCCTGCAGGAAACACACTGCACCAACTTTTCCGCCATTACTTTGTGTCTATAAACAGTTCAGGCTTAAAACAATCGTAACCTCCTCACCTCGCCGAAGACTCGCAGCCAAAGACTCGCACTTTTCTCACAGGGCACTTTTCTCACTGGGCACTTTTCTCACTGGGCACTTTTCTCACTGGGCACTTTTCTCACTGGGCACTTTTCTCACTGGGCTGCACCCGAACAGGGCTGCACCCTTTTGCAAGTCTTGCTTATATCACCAATTAAATTGCCTGATTGTCCAATTTACCAGACTTCTCACTTAAATGATCAACCAATCCACGTATTCTCTTCTAACTGACTTATTACACTGTAATTGCCACTCACTTACTTTCAGCCAATGGTGGTCCTCTCTCCAACTTCCCGACCTTTACAGACTGATTAACAGTGCCCTATTGGCGCTCTTTTTAAACTGCCGTTCCTACCACTATTAGCAGGCACTTACTTTCAGCCAACGGTCGTCCTCTCAACAGTTCAACAACAACAGTTCAACAGAGCTTTATTTATCATTCGGTACCAAGGTACCGAACGAAACTACATAGCAGTCACACACAAAAAAGAACACAAGACACATGACCCCAACACAAACGTCCATCACAGTGACTCCAAACACCCCCTCACTGTGATGGAGGCAACTCTCTCCAACTTCCCGACCTTTACAGACTGATTAACAGTGCCCTATTGGCGCTCTTTTTAAACTGCCGTTCCTACTGCCGTGCGGTCTTACTAGGTCCCTGTACAACTGCAGAAGGACCTCTTTGCTCCTATACTCAACTCCTCTTGTTATGAAGGCCATCATTCCATTGGCTTTCTTCACTGCCTGCTGTACCTGCATGCTTCCTTTGAGTGACTGATGCACTAGGACACCTAGATCTCGTTGTACGTCCCCTTTTCCTAACGACAACATTCAGATAATAATCTGCCTTCCTATTCTTACCACCAAAGTGGATAACCTCACACTTATCCACATTAAACTGCATCTGCCATGCATCCGCCCACTCACACAACCTGTCGAAGTCACCCTACAACCTCATAGCGTCTTCCTCACAGTTCACACTACCACCCAGCTTTGTATCATCTGTAAATTTGCTAATGGTACTTTTAATCCCTTCATCCAAGTCATTAATGTATATTGTAAATAGCTGCGGTCCAAGCACCGAGTCTTGCGGTACCCCACTAGTCACTGCTTGCCATTCTGAAAGGGACCCATTTATCCCCACTCTTTGCTTTCTGTCTGTCAGCCAATTTTCTATCAATGTCAGTACCCTACCCCCAATACCATGTGCTCTAATTTTGCCCACTAATCTCCTATGTGGGACCTTGTCGAAGGCTTTCTAAAAGTCGAGGTACACCACATCCATCGGCTCCCCCCTGTCAATTTTCCTAGTTACATCCTCAAAGAATTCCAGAAGATTAGTCAAGCATGATTTCCCCTTCGTAAATCCATGCTGACTTGGAACGATCCTGTTACTGCTATCCAAATGCTCTGCAATTTCGTCTTTTATAATTGACTCCAACATCTTCCCCACCACTGATGTCAGACTAACTGGTCTATAATTTCCCGTTTTCTCTCTCCCTCCTTTCTTAAAAAGTGGGATAACATTAGCTACCCTCCAATCCACAGGAACTGATCCTGAATCTATAGAACATTGGAGAATGATCACCAATGTGTCCACAATTTCTAGAGCCACCTTAAGTATCCTGGGATGCAGACCATCAGGCCCTGGGGATTTATCAGCCTTCAGTCCCATCAGTCTACCCAACACCATTTCCTGCCCAATGTGAGTTTCCTTCAGTGACTCCTTACCCGTCTGGCAATAAAATACATGTAGTTTAAACCAACCTTCCTTCCTCGCTCACTGCCTTTCTCCAATGTGCTGTCAAAATGCAGAACATGCCCAAAAAGATTGTGGCAAGTTACATGGCAAACTCTGGAGGTGAATGGAAATGGAGGGGGTGGGGTGGCCAATGTTTTTACTTGCATTGTCTCTGAGAAAGTACAGTCTAGATATTTAAAAAGTAAATGCAGTCTATAGGATTGAGTGAACCACTTTATAGGATTTGTGAATATTGCTAGTCATCTTCGAAATTTGTAATGAATTTTCTCCATTTAATCCAGACTTATTTTTGATTTTAACAAATAGTATTTTCACGGAGGAGATAAATAGGAGCAGGTGACAGTTTTGTCTTTCATGGATACTTCAAAGATGCAATGAGGCCATTGGAGGAAATTAAGCTGAAGGAAGTATATATCAAAGTCAGACAATATTGGTGCAAAATAGTGGAACTTCATTCACTCCTTTTAAACTATTCTGCCATTTGAGTGGAATCAATGAACTGGAGATGTTGGTTTACAAAAAAGGCAAAACATTGGAGTAACTCAGTGGGTCAGGCAGCATCTCTGGAGTAACAATGCTGTCTGACCCGCTGATATACTCCAGCACTTTGTGCCTGGCATGTAAGTAGATTGTTTTGATTTGTTTCTTTCCATTTTAGTTATTCATTTATATATATTTTTATTGGCTCCTCTGCCCTCTCCAATTATCCCAGGGACGATGACGGTGAGCCAACTTCAGTTCAAATTAATGATCACACTTCTTAAATCATACTAATTTCTGCACTTCAAACATCAAAAGAGAAAATGTTGGAAACACTCAGCAACAAAACTCTCTTTCTCTTTTCACATTTGCCACCTGATGTGCTGAGTATTCCAAGTATTTTCTGTTTTTATTTAAGATTTTATGCACCTGGAAGTTTTCTTTTGCATTTTTACTTTAAAAGTAACCATTTGTGAACCACTTCAATATTTCGAGCTTGTGAAAAACAAATGAGACTTTTCATGTCAGCAGATACTTTCCATGAAGATTAGAGGATGTTGTGAGGAGCTCATTTGATTGTTCCAGGCACTATATTTTCTCTTTAGACTTGTTTAAAGGCATGCTTAGAGTTTGGGAGTTGTTACAGACAATGCATGACAATGCATGGCACTGCAGCTACGACAGCCCGTTGCCAGTGTTTCTACTGCCACACTGTGGATTAATGGTGCTATTACACAAATGTGATCCTCACACAATTTGGGCATTGTGCTTCAAAACCCAAACCAAATCTAGCACATAACAGATCATAGCTAATTACAATCAGGTTTTCGTAAATTACATGGTAAATATATTTTCTAGTGATTCATGATGGTTTAGTGCAGAAATTCCAAGGGTATCTCTAATCCTATTGACTCGAGGAAGCTGCAAAACAATCAAAAGTAAGGATAGACACAAAATGCTGGAGTAACTCTGCGGGACAGGCAGCAACTCTGGATAGAAGGAATGGGTGACGTTTTGGGTTGAGACCCTATAATTGTCAGTTGTACCAAAAAACAGAACAGTGAAGTTCTTACTTGCAGCCGCACTAAAGGTCTGTAAGCACAGTACACATAGACAACAAAATTAAAATAAATAAATAAATTATTAGTGCAAAAACAGTCCAAAGAGCCGAGTGACACCAAGACAATTAGTAGTTTAGTAGGTGTTTGTAGTGTTCAGTTGCCTGATAGTTGTTGGGAAGAAGCTGTTCCTGAACCTGGAGGTCATAGTTTTTGAACTGTATCTTCTTCCTGACAATAGACATTGAATAGACATGATTCAATGTGATCATGGCTCATCATTCTCAATCAGTACCCCGTTCCTGCCTTCTCCCCATACCCCCCGACTCCGCTAAACCTACGCTGCACGCCCTCAATAGCAAGAATATCCTTCCTCAAATTTGGAGACCAAAACTGCACGCAGTACTCCAGGTGCGGTCTCACTAGGGCCCTGTACAACTGCAGAGGGACCTCTTTGCTCCTATACTCAACTCCTCTTGTTATGAAGGCCAAAATTCCATTGGCTTTCTTCACTGCCTGCTGTACCTGCATGCTTCCTTTCAGTGACTGATGCACCAGGACACCCAGATCTCGTTGTACATCCCCTTTTCCTAACTTGACACCATTCAGATAATAATCCGCCTTCCTATTCTTACCACCAAAGTGGATAACCTTGTTGGGACATAGGGATTGGCCAGGTAATAGAACCCTCGGATTGGGTTACGGTCACGGGGTGAGGAAGCGCGGGGTATTTAAATGCTTGGCGCCAAACGTTAGATTAGAGATTAGATTAGTGAGTGAAGTTAGTGTTCGTCCAGAAAGAAGTCTGTTGCGTTTGTCACGGGTTTTATACCAATAAAGTATTTGGATAATACCACTCGTCTGGACTCACTACATTGGTGACCTCGAACGTAGGAAGAAAGCAGCAGCATGTCGCAGGCGGGAGCGAGCGCGGGCGAAATCCATCTACCGCCGTTCTGGGCCCATCAGCCGCACCTGTGGTTTGTGCAGGCAGAATCACAGTTCCATCTTAAAAAGGTGGAGGAAGACCAGGAGAAGTACCACCACCTGGTGAGCTGTCTGCAGGCGGAGGTGGCTGCGCGGGTCAGCCGATACCTGACCAGTCCACCCCAAACGGACCAGTACGTGGGGCTCAAGAAGCTCCTGCTGCGGACCTTCGGCTGGGCCCAGAGCCAGCGGGCTCTGAAGCTCCTCCATTTGCCAGACCTGGGGCAGCGGCTGCCGTCGGAGCTGATGTCCGAGATGCTGGCTTTGGCGGGCGACCATCAGCCGTGCATGATATTCGAAGCGGCCTTTCGGGAGAAGCTACCTGGGGACGTCAGGTTGGTGTTGGCAGACGTCCCTTTTGAAGATCCGGTAGCGTTCGCCGAGAAGGCCGACACGCTCGTGAGGGAGCGCAACGCCCGAGACGGCTCCGTTAACCGGGTCTCGAGGCCCAGCGGCAGTCGGGGGTGCGGCCGGGAGAGCGATGCATCGGCCGCTATTTCGCAGCCGGCCCGCCAAGAGAGGGCGGCGGCGCCTGTTCATTGGCAGCGGGCTCGACCAACAGAGCCGGATAGGCGTGGCTGGTGCTCTTTCCATCGGCGGTGGGGCAGCGAGGCACGAAGCTGTAGATCCCCGTGTTCATTTCCGGGAAACGCCTGGGCCGATCGACTGTAGAGGCAGTCTCGGTTGGCCGTAACCACCGCCTCTACGCTACGGATCAGAGTACCGGGATCGTTTTCCTAGTGGATACGGGAGCGGTCGTAAGTATTGTACCCCCCTATGACTGTGAAGTTCGAGTGGGGGAAAAGGGACCGCCCCTAATTGCAGTGAATGGTAGCACCATCCGTACATACGGTAAAAGGACCATGTCCCTGTCCTTCGAGTCCAGGACTTACCGTTGGGAATTCATCGTTGCGGATGTGGGCCAAGCCATATTGGGGGCAGATTTCCTATGGGCGTTTTCCTTGGTCGCAGACGTCCGAGGGAGGGGCCTACAACCCTCGGCTGATGTACGGCCTCGGGGTACTGGGCCAGAGGCTTCTACAAGCGCCGCCCCACCCAGCCTAGTTATCCAGTCCATTACCACGGCTCCCGGTCAGTTCGATGCGGTCCTAGCCGACTTCCCGCAGCTCCTCGTCCAGCGTTTTGATTCACCTTCGGAGAAGCACGGGGTCGTCCATTTCATCCCAACCGAAGGGCAGCCGGTTTTTGCCCGGGCACGGGGCCTCCCACCCGACAAGCTGGCCAGGGCGCGAGAGGAGTTCCTAAACTTGGAGAGGTTGGGAATTATTCGGCCTTCGAGTAGTCCGTGGGCCTCCCCCTTGCACATGGTTTCCAAAGCGTCTGGGGGGTGGAGACCATGTGGTGACTTCCGTCGACTCAACGCGGCAACACGGCCGGACCGCTATCCGATTCCACACATTCAGGACTTTTCAGCTAGCCTGGAGGGGGCGACAATATTTTCAAAAATTGATTTGGTGCGGGGACACCATCAGATCCCGGTCCACCCACCGGACATTCCGAAAACAGCGACCATCACCCCGTTCGGACTGTTTGAGTGGTTGCGTATGCCTTTCGGCCTTAAAAATGCAGCTCAGGCATTCCAGCGTCTGATGGACCGGGTGGGTCGAGGGTTGCCGTTTGTCTTTATTTATCTAGGCGATATTTTGATTGCCAGCCGTTCGGTCCAGGAGCACTTGGTCCACCTCCGCACGGTGTTCCAGAGGCTGCAAGACCATGGCCTGATTCTCCATCCGGACAAATGCCAATTCGGCCTGTCCGCGGTGGATTTTTTGGGTCACCGGGTTACTCCGGCCGGTGCCACTCCTTTACCAGCTAAGGTGGACGCGGTCCGCTCTTTCCCCCGCCCGACTACCATCAAGGGCTTGCAGGAATTCGTGGGCATGGTCAATTTCTATCATCGGTTCGTGCCTGCAGCAGCTCGGGTTATGCGCCCCCTTTTTCAATGTCTCGCAGGTAACCCCGCGGAGTTGGTATGGTCCGTAGCTGCGGAGACGGCTTTTGTGGCGGTCAAACAGGCTCTCGCCAACGCCACCATGCTGGTGCACCCGCGCTCCTCCGCCCCCACAGCACTGACGGTGGATGCCTCAGACGTGGCGGTGGGTGGGGTTTTGGAGCAGCAGGTCGACGGTAATTGGCAGCCTCTGGCGTTTTTTAGCAGGCAGCTCTCTCGAGCGGAGCTCAAGTACAGTGCGTTCGATAGAGAGCTCCTGGCCCTTTATTTAGCAGTCCGCCACTTCCGTTATTTTTTAGAAGGCCGTTCTTTCGTGGCCTACACGGATCACAAACCTTTGACATTCGCTTTTGCTAAGGTTTCTGATCCGTGGTCGGCTCGCCAGCAGCGGCACCTAACCCTCATTTCGGAGTTTACGACCGATGTCCGTCATATTGCGGGTAGGCTGAATGCCGTTGCTGATGCCCTGTCCCGGCCGGCCATTCCCTCCGTAGCCGTGGTTGGTAAACATGTGGATTTCCAGGAGCTAGCGGAGGCTCAGCGCCTGGAAGGGACTGCCGCGGTGTACGCCTCCACAACCTCGGGACTGCGTTTAGAGCAGGTGGCGTGTGGCCCCACAGGTATCAAGTTGTGGTGCAACGTTACTCTCCCACGCCCTCGCCCGGTGGTGCCTGCCGCTCTGCGGCGTAAGGTTTTTGAGGCCATTCATGGCCTGGCACATCCGTCCATCAGGGCGACTTCAGCCATGGTGGCTGACCGGTTTGTCTGGCATGGCCTGCGAAAGCAGGTGGCAGCCTGGGCACGCGCCTGCATTCCGTGCCAGACCTCCAAAGTCCATCGTCATGTCCAGCCCCCATACCAGAGATTCGAGGTTCCCCCCGCCCGTTTTTTCCACATCCATGTGGATTTGGTGGGTCCATTGCCCTATTCTAGGGGTTACACTCATCTACTGACGGTGGTTGATCGGTTCACTCGTTGGCCGGAGGCGCTCCCGTTGTCGGACACCTCGGCGGCCTCCTGTGCACGGGCCCTGGCGTTGCATTGGGTGGCTCGTTTCGGGGTCCCGGCTATCATCACTACAGATCGGGGAGCCCAGTTCACCTCGTCCCTCTGGGCCGCGCTGGCGCAGCTGTATGGTGCTCGATTACAGCAGACCACCGCCTACCATCCCCAAGCCAACGGGATGGTTGAGCGTTTCCATCGGCAGCTGAAGGCGTCCCTCTGTGCTCGCCTGACTGGCTACGATTGGGCTGACCAGCTGCCTTGGGTCCTTCTCGGCATTCGTACGGCCCCGCGGGCTGAGCTGGGCACATCTTCGGCCGAGCTCGTCTACGGTTCGCCCCTGCGGGTGCCGGGCGACATTCTCCCTTCCACTCCCGCCTTGCCGCCATCCGTCACGTCAGTCTTGGGCTCCCTCCGGGAACGGGTGGGTTCTCTGGCTCCAGTCCCCACCTCTAGTCACGGAAGCACAGCAGTTCACGTTCCTTCGGAATTGCGGAGCTGTGATTTTGTGTTTCTTCGGAAAGATTGCCACCGCCCCCCTCTCCAGCCGGTTTACCAGGGCCCGTTCCAGGTGCTCAAAAGAGGGACTGTAACCTTCACCTTGCAGGTAGGAAATCGTCAGGAGCTGGTTTCAGTGTCCCGTCTCAAGCCGGCCCATTTGGACCAGGACCTCCCCGTGTCGGTGGCTCAGCCGCCGCGCCGGGGCCGGCCTGTGGCTGCTCGACTGGTCCCGTCAGCGGCGCCCAGTTTACCACCTCTTGGGCCTCCACCGCCTATGGTTGGTCCCGGGCTGCCGTTGTTCATCAAGTGCCCCCCGTCACCTACACCCTCCGCTCCAGTGGACCCCCCATCGCCTCCAGCGGCGGCGTCCACCCCGCCTCCTGTCACGCTGGGGGTATCGGTTTCCCCCATCCGTACACATTCTGGGCGGGAGGTTCGGCCGCCCGTGAGGTATGGTTTCAAGGGTTCTGGGGGGGGGGGGTCATGTAGGGACATAGGGATTGGCCAGGTAATAGAACCCTTGGATTGGGTTACGGTCACGGGGTGAGGAAGCGCGGGGTATTTAAATGCTTGGCGCCAAACGTTAGATTAGAGATTAGATTAGTGAGTGAAGTTAGTGTTCGTCCAGAAAGAAGTCTGTTGCGTTTGTCACGGGTTTTATACCAATAAAGTATTTGGATAATACCACTCGTCTGGACTCACTACAACCTCACACTTATCCACATTAAACTGCATCTGCCATGCATCTGTCCACTCACACAACCTATCCAAGTCACCCTGCAACCTCATAGCATCTTCCTCACAGTTCACACTACCACCCAGCTTTGTATCATCTGTAAATTTGCTAATGGTACTTTTAATCCCTTCATCCAAGTCATTAATGTATATTGTAAATAGCTGCGGTCCCAGCACCGAGTCTTGCAGTACCCCACTAGTCACTGCCTGCCATTCTGAAGGGGGCCCATTTATCCCCACTCTTTGCTTTCTGTCTGTCAACCAATTTTCTATCCATGTCAGTACCCTACCCCCAATATCATGTGCCCTTATTTTGCCCACTAATCTCCTACGTGAGACCTTGTCGAAGGCTTTCTGAAAGTCGAGGTACACCACATCCACCGGCTCTCCCCTGTCAATTTTCCTAGTTACATCCTCAAAAAATTCCAGAAGATTAGTCAAGCATGATTTCCCCTTCGTAAATCAATGCTGACTTGGAACTATTCCGCAATTTCGTCTTTTATAATTGACTCCAGCATCTTCCTCACCACTGATGTCAGACTAACTGGTCTATAATTTCCTGTTTTCTCTCTCCCTCCCTTCTTAAAACGTGGGATAACATTAGCTACCCTCCAATCCACAGGAACTGATCCTGAATCTATAGAACATTGGAAAATGATTACCAATGCGTCCACAATTTCAAGAGCCGCCACCTTAAGTACCCTGGGATGCAGACCATCAGGCCCTGGGGATTTATCAGCCTTCAGTCCCATCAGTCTACCCAACACCATTTTCTGCCTAATGTGGATTTCCTTCAGTTCCTCCGTCACCCTAGGATCTCTGGCCACTAGAACATCTGGGAGATTGTTTGTATCTTCCTTAATGAAGACAGTTCCAAAGTACCGGTTCAACTCGTCTGCCATTTCCTTGTTCCCCGTAATAAATTCCCTTGCTTCTGTCTTCAAGGGACCCACATTTGCCCTGCCTATTTTTTTCCCACTTCACCTACCTAAAAAAGCTTTTACTATTCTCCTTTATATTATTGGCTAAAGAATATTTGTTGATGTACTGAATCTCTTTAATATTCAAAGGAACTAGAGGTGTTGATGGGCTTTCTTTATCATTGCATCAATTTGCTGGTCCCAGGACAGATCTTCAGAGATATGCACACTCAGAACTTGAAGTTGTTTACTCTCTCCACCACTGACCTGTTGATGAGGACAGGTTTGTGGATCCTCAGCCTTCCTCTTCTATGTTACGCCGCATCTGCGCACAGGATGAGGTGTTTCACACTAGGACATCACAGATATCCTCATTCTTCAGGAAACGGGGCTTCCCCTCTTCCATTATAGATGAGGCTCTCACTAGGGCCTCCTCTATATCCCGCAGCTCCGCTCTTGCTCCCCCTCCCCCCATTCGTAACAAGGATAGAGTCCCCCTTGTCCTCTCCTTCCACCCCATCAGCCAGCGTATCCAACAAATCATCCTCCAACATTTCTGTCACCTCCAATGGGACCCCACCACTGGCCACACCTTCCCATCTCCTCCCCTTTCTGCGTTCTGCAGAGACCATTTCCTCCATAACTCCCTGGTCCACTCGTCCCTTCCTACCCAAACCACCCCATCCCCAGGCACTTTCCCCTGCAACTGTAGGAGGTGCAACACCTGTCCCTTTACCTCCCCCCTCGACTCCATCCCTGGACCCAAACAGTCTTTTCAGGTGAAACAGAAGTTCACCTGCACCTCCTCCAACCTCATCTATTGTATCCGCTGCTCCAGATGTCAACTTCTGTACATCGGCGAGACCAAACGCAGGCTCGGAGATCGTTTCGCTCAACACCTTCGCTCAGTCCGCCTTAACCAACCTGATCTCCCGGTGGCTGAGCACTTCAACTCCCCCTCCCACTCCCAGTCTGACCTTTCTGTCATGGGCCTCCTCCAGTGCCATAGTGAAGCCCACCGGAAATAGAGGAACAGCACCTCATATTTCGCTTGGGCAGCTTACAGCCCAACGGTATGAACAATGACTTCTCCAACTTTAGATAGTTCCTCTGTCCCTCTCTTCCCCTCCCCCTTTCCAGTTCTCCCACTGTCTTCCTGTCTCCACCTATATCCTTTCTTTGTCCCGCCCCCCAACATCTGTCTGAAGAAGGGTCTAGACCCGAAACATCACCCATTCCCTCTCTTAGATGCTGCCTGACCTGCTGAGTTACTCCAGCATTTTGTGATACCTTCCTCTTCTAAATCAACAATCAGCTCCTTGAACTTACTGACATTGAGAGTAAGGTTATTGTTCTGGCACTATTCAGTCAGATGATCGATCTGCTTCCTATACTCTTACTCATCATTATCTGCAATTCGTCCATCCACGGTGGTGATGTCAGCGAATTTAAAGGTGGGGTTTAACTGTGTCCCACTACACAGTCATGGGTTTAGAGTGAGTAGAGCAGGGGGGTGAACCTATTTGAGGTGCCCCTATTTGACAGTTATCGTGGAGGAAGTGCTGTTGCCAATTCGTACTGATTGTGTTCTGTTGATGAGGAAGTTGAGGATCCAGTTGCAAAGGGTTCAGAAGAGAGACTTAGTTCCCTGAGCCTGGTAATAAGTTTGGAGGGGATGTTGGTGTTGAGCGTTGAGCTGTAGTTGGTGAACAACAGTCTGATGCATGTGTTCTTATGTCTGAATGGCCCAATGCAGAGTGAAGAGCCAGTGAGATCTCATTCCCTGTTGATCTATTATGGTGTTTGTCAAATTGTAGTGAATCCAGATAGGAGTTAATATGTGCCATAACCAATCTCTCAAAGCACCTCATCGCCACAGACGTATGTGCCACTGGTTGCTAGTCATTGAGACATCTTACCTTGCTCTTCCTGGGGACTGGTATTATTGATGCCCTTTAAAGTACGTGGGAACCTCAGACCTCACTAATCAGAGGGTGTAGATTCCCACAAAAACTCCAGCCAGTTTATCTCCACAAGCTTTGAGGACGCGGGCAGGTCCAGGCAGTTTCCGAGGGATCACCCTCGTGAAGGATCTTCAGACATTGTCCTCGTGGCTGAGATTACAATGTCATCAGGGGCTATGGTGTCAAAGGAGGCACATCAATCTTCTCCCTATCGAATGTGTAGAATGAGCACATCTGCAACTGATGCCTCACTGTTGCTTGAGCTGCCACTTAGTTTCACCTTGTAGAAAGTAATGGCGTGTAAGCCCTGCTACAGCTGCCGAACGTCCATCTAAGCGTTATTGGGAACATTGATCTGATTAACAGTGGTGGCAGTGGTGGTGGCAGTGATGGTGGCAGTGGTGGTGGCAGTGGTGGTGGCAGTGGTGGTGGCAGTGGTGGTTGCAGTGATGGCAGTGATGGTGGCAGTGATGGCAGTGGTGGTGGCAGTGATGGTGGTGGCAGTGATGGTGGTGGCAGTGATGGTGGTGGCAGTGATGGTGGTGGCAGTGGTGGTGGCAGTGGTGGTGGCAGTGGTGGTGGCAGTGATGGTGGCAGTGGTGGTGGCAGTGGTGGTGGCAGTGATGGTGGCAGTGGTGGTGGCAGTGCTGGTGGTGGCAGTGATGGTGGTGCTGGCAGTCTCAAGAATTATTGTCCCCCTTGCCCCAAATGTCTGTTCTTCCTCTGCAAGCTTGCCGAGACTTATTCCTCCCTACCGCATTGACCTACTACCCTACAGGAGAGCACATACCATCCACTCTCCACACTCTCCCTTTGCAAAAACGTAAGCTGTTTATGTTCCAAACCCCTGAATTTGTTCCCTTTAATTTGTTTTCTTTCTTTTCTCCCTAAAAATATATCTATCAATCTGAAGCTACGATTGCGTTTCCTGTCACTGGGCTTTCAGATGTGCACCTTTTGTGTAATTGTCTAAAAGTCACAATGGAATGTTTCCATATTTTATCTTTGTTGTAATGATTAAATTTGATTGATCTTGAGTTGCAAGGACAAAGGAGTCTACATTGTGACTTGTTCTAATGTCTTGTATTTGAATTGCAAGCTGCAAGAAAATGTTGATAACATTCTTTGTCTGCCTTTCATTATGATTATGTAATGTAATTTGTGGTATAGCTAATTAGTGTGAACGGGAAAAAAACCCATCCCTGGTCTCCAATCCTCAAAGGAAATTAGAAATCATCAATTTGAAATACCCGTATTTTCTGTCGTTACAAAGTTGAATCAATTGCATCTTTTCTGTGCATTGTAAAGTCTCATTTTCAAATTTTCTTTGTAAAAATCTATGAATAATTTTTTGACCACTGTATTTTAATGAATTGGTCGTCTTGTTGTATAAACATTTAGATTGTGTTTCGTAAAACTAAGCTTCTTTCAAAAAGAAAACAATTGTAGATTGTGCAAATCTGAAATAACAGCAAGATTATGAAGACACCAAGCAGGTCAGGCAGCATTTTCAGAGAGAGGAACCTACAGTTCTGAGCAATGGGCATTGAGCTTGTATATTTACTAGAATCGCTCAGAAATGTTTAGTTTATTATTGTCACGTGTATCGAGATATAGTGAAAAGCTTTTGGTGTCATAAACTGGCTTTTAATTTAGTTTAAAGATGCCGTGCGGAAACAGGCCCTTCGGCGCGCCACACTGACCAGCGATCCCTGCACATTAACACTATCCTACACACACTAGGGGACAATTAACTTACAAACAAACCTGTACGTCTTTGGAGTGTGGGAGTAACCACCTTGGCCTTCCATAAATGATTCCTGAGGGCATTTTATTCTATTAATTCACAGATTCTTTAGTTCCACTTGGAGAATTTGTCTTTCGTGTGGAAATGGGAGAGCCTGATTAACCTGGCAACATTACCACACTGAATATTACCCATTC
Source organism: Rhinoraja longicauda (assembly GCF_053455715.1). Lineage (NCBI taxonomy): Eukaryota > Metazoa > Chordata > Chondrichthyes > Rajiformes > Arhynchobatidae > Rhinoraja > Rhinoraja longicauda. Next base: position 70,192,128 of record NC_135961.1, on the reverse strand, counting down.
ACTGAGAAGCCATTGATTCAATGGAAAGGCTTTACAAAGTTTATGAGGAGCTATCTCTTGTTAAATATAGTTTCATAACCAAATATCTTCCAGCAGATTCTCCCTGCCTCTCTTCCTTTGGTGCAAAGTCAGCACCCGGAATGGTAATTGTTTCTCTCTCCACACATTTTTCTGCTTTGCTTCCCAGCATGTCCACTTTGCTTCCACTTCAAAACATTGTGTAAAGCACATGCAGGGAGATCAGCTTTCTCACGTCTTTGACATAAAGATTACAAATTGGGGAGAAAACCCTGGAGTGGAGCAAGAGGGATAGGGAATTGATGGAATTTATTACAAAGTTAATTCAGAGGAAGGCCTGAGGAAGGAATGCCAGAAATAAGAGGAAGGCCTGAAATAACATTTGGTCATCGCTAAAGCCTTAATAGATATAATAGGAACATGAGGAGTAACTTTTTCACACAAAGGGTGGTGGAACAAGCTGCCAGAGGAGGTAGTTGAGGCTGGGACTATCCCAACATTTAAGAAACAGTCAGACAGGTACATGAATAGGACAGGTTTGGAGGGATATATGGACCAAACACTAGCAGGTGGGACTAGTGTAGCTGGGACATGTTGGCTGGTGTGGGCAAGTTGGGCTGAAGGGTCTGTTTCCACACTGTATCACTCTATGTCTCTAATTGGGTGGTAAATTTTCAGTGGCTTATTTTGTTGGCTAAACCTTCCTACACTCATCGTAAAATATTCGACGTTTAGACAACTGGTCATGACACCTTTAAATTATATTTGTTGTTAGCCAAGAGGGGGCAGCATTTAATTAATATAATTTTTACAGGATTCAAAATCAGGTGACTGGAAAACTAAAATCAGCAGGTTATCTGGGTCGTTGGGTCACTGCTCAGTGCGAAGATGAAATGAATGCAGCGGGAAGCTAAGCTTTCCTGACCCTTCAAAGAATAAATAGGAAAAGAAGTAAGAATAAGCTATTGTGCCACAGGGAGATGATGAAATTCAAGATCCATGCACATAATCTCTGGCTGAACCTCTGAAATGTTAATCCCTAGGTAGAATTATTTGAGCTGTAGATTGTATTTTATCTTAGAAATGGCAGTGTATCCAACAATACCTATTTGTGCATGATATTTCTTACTAAATCTTAAGAGAATAAAAATGCTTCAAGAAACATTTGATGATTATTTGAAAATAGCTAGGAAGCTCTGTTTTGAAAATTTGTCAATTTGCTTCCTGCAAAAATTGGTTGTGATTTCTTATTATGGAACTGTCAAAATGTGCTAGACATTTGAGATGATCAGGTCCTAGGCTTTCAACTGCTTTCAATTATTCTGTCCATTCCTTTCAGCAGAACTATTTCAAATGGGGAAGCAGTTAATGCTTCAGCATTGAAAATTCACATTGAAAGTGCAATTTTACGATAGTATTAAGCAGATTGGCAGTTTCTAACTGCACATGTTAGCTTGAATTCCGTCGGTTGTTTAAGTTTTGTTGGCTAACTTTCCAGAGATGGAAGCATTAATTAAAGCCATCAAACACTTGTATTGCTCTGGAGGTTTGGTGTGTAATGTTCGATATGTAGATTTCAGTGCTGAAAGTTAATGGACTTTAATGGAGGAGAGGGGGTGAGGAGGGGGGGGAGGGAGGTGTTTGTAGAAATTACCTAAATTTTGAAAATTCCTAACTCCTACTGCTGGGTTGTAAGCTAACCAAGCGGAATATGATATGCTCTTCCTCAAACTGGCTTGTGGCTTTACTCTGACAATGGAGGAGGCCTAGGACAGAAAGTTCAATATGGGAATGGGAAGGGAAGTTGAAATGGTTAGCTACCGTGAGATCCAGCAGGCCTTGACGGGCCAAGTGTAAGTGTTCAGCTAAACAAAGTACTGCAGATGATAGTTAATACACAAAAGATACACAAAGTGCTGGAGTAACTCAGCGGGTCTGGCAAAATTCCAAGATAGAATATGTCAGCAACTTGGGGAGAAGGAGGGGCAGGTGGAGGGGAGAGGTCGAGTGGACAGCAGTGGGGGGGGGGGGGGGGGGAAAGGTTCATTTGGCTGATAATAGCTGGAAATAAACTGTCCCTGAATCTGGAGATGTGCATTTTCAAACTTCTATACCTTTTGCCTGATGGGAGAGGGGAGAAGAGGGTGAGACTCGTCCTTGATGATGCTGGTGGCCTTGCCAAAGCCATGTGAAGTGCAGATGTATTAGGGTTAGTCAGAAATGAATCGGCTTCAATCACCAATCTTAGAAACATAGAACATAGGTGCAATAGTAGGCCCTTCGAGCCAGCACTGCCTTTCAATATGATCGTAGAAAATAGGTGCAGGAGAAGGCCATTCGGCCCTTCAAGCCAGCACCGCCAATCAATGTGATCATGGCTGATCATCCACAATCAGTAACTTGTGCCCAACTTCTCCCCATATCCCTTGATTCCACTAGCCCCCAGAGCTCTATCTAACTCTTTTAAATTCATCCAGTGATTTGGCCTCCACTGCCCTCTGTGGCAGAGAATTTCACAAATTCACCACTCTGGGTGAAAATGTCCCTTCTCACCTCAGTTTTAAATGGCCTCCCCTTTATTCTAAGACTGTGGCCCCTGGTTCTGGACTCCCCAACATTGGGAACATTTTTCCTGCATCTAACTTGTCCAGACCTTTTATCATTTTAGGGTTAGGTGATCATCCAGAATCAGTAGCCCTGTTCTGGCTTTTTCCCCATATCCCTTGATTCCCTAAGCCCTGTTCCGGCTTTTCCCCCCATATCTCTTGATTCCTTTTGCCCCCAGAGCTAAATCTAACTCTCTCTTGAAAACATTCAGTGAATTGGCCTCCACTGCCTTCTGTGGCAGAGAATTCCACAGATTCACAACTCTCTGGGTGAAAATTATTTCCTCATCTCAGCCCTAAATGGCCTAACCCTTATTCTTAAACTGTGACTCCTGCTTCTGGACTCCCCCAACACCGGGAACATTTTTCCTGCACCTATTCTGTCCAATCCTCTTAAGGATTTTATATGTTTCTATAAGATCCCCTCTCATCTTCTAAATTCTAGTGAATACAAGCCCAGTTGACCCATTTTTTCTCTGAGATGCTGCCTGACCTGCTGAGTTACTCCAGCATTTTGTGAAATAAATACCTTTGATTTGTACCAGCATCTGCAGTTATTTTCTTACATTCTTTCTCGTACGTCAGTCCCGCCATCCCGGGAATTAACCTGGTGAACCTGCACTCCCTCAATAGCAATAATGTCCTTCCTCAAATTAGGAGAACAAAATTGCACACAATACTCCAGGTGTGGTCTCACCAGGGCCCTGTACAACTGCAGTAGGACCTCCTTGCTCCTAAACTCAAATCCTCTCACAATGAAGGCCAATATACCATTGGCTTTCTTTACTGCCTGCATGCTTACTTTCAGTGACTGATGTATAGGGACACCCAGGTCTCGTTGCACCCCCCCCTTCTAATCTGAGACCATTCAGTTCATAATCTGCCTTCCTGTTCTTGCCACCGTGGATAACCTCACATTTATCCACATTATATTGCATCTGCCATGCATCTGTCCACTCACCCACCCTGTCCAAGTCACTCTGCATCCTCATAACATCCTCTTCACAGTTCACACTTCTACCCAACTTTGTGTAATCCGCAAACTTAGAGATATCACATTTAATTCCCTCGTCTAAATCGTTAATATATATTGTAAACAACTGGTGCCCCAGCACCGAGCCTTGCGGCACCCCACTAGTCAGTGCCTGCCATTCTGAAAAGGACTCGTTAATTCCTACTCTTTGCTTCCTGTCTGCCAACCAGTTCTCGATCCATGTCAATACCCCCAATACCATGTGCTCTAATTTTGCACACAAATCTCTTGTGTGGGACCTTGTCAAAGGCTTTTTGAAAGGCCAGATACACCACATCCACTGGCTCTCCCTTATCCATTCTACTTGTTACATCCTCAAAAAATTCCCCCCCAAAAAAGTCAAGTATGATTTCTTCTTCATAAATCCATGCTGACTTTGACCGATCCCATCACTGCTTTCCAATTTGTAGTTCCTTTGTAGTTCTCTATAGTTGGATAAGTGTGATAATTCCTGCACTGCAAAGTCCAGAATTCTTTGAATTCACATTCGAAACCGGTCTTCCATAACTCTTTGGATGGATTAAAGTAACCTTCGTTACGTAAAGTCCAGAACCAGGGGCCACAGTTTAAGAATAAGGGGTAGGCCATTTAGAACAGAGATGAGGAAAAACTTTTTCACTCAGAGTTGTGAATCTGTGGAATTCTCTGCCTCAGAAGGCAGTGGAGGCCAATTCTCTGGATGCTTTCAAGAGAAAGCTAGATAGAGCTCTTAATGCCAGTAGAGTCAGGGGGTCTGGGAAGAAGGCAGGAACGGGGTACTGATTGAGGATGATCAGCCATGATCACATTGAATGGCGGTGCTGGATCGAAGGGTCGAATAGCCTATTCCTGCACCTATTGTCTATTGTTTCTGACTATTATGATTATATCACTGACATTGTTGATTTGACTTATTGTGCTGACTATGATAGCATTTCCTTACCAGTTTGCCAGACCAGCTTACTTTCACCTCCATCTTTCAAGAGAGAGCTGGATAGAGCTCTTAAGGATAGCGGAGTGAGGGGGTATGGGGAGAAGGCAGGAACGGGGTACTGATTGAGAGTGATCAGCCATGATCGCATTGAATGGCGGTGCTGGCTCGAAGGGCTGAATGGCCTACTCCTGCACCTATTGTCTATTGTCTATCTTTGGACTAAAAGCAGATATTTCTTGGGTATGTTCATTGATGAGGACTTTACTGATTTCTAGGTAGTGAATTCAAAGATTGATGATTCTGCAAGAGAAAAAAATCCCCTCTAAACTCTGTCTTCGTTCCTTATATCTCCGCATTTTTGATTTGTCCTAGTATCTTCCCTGATAAGCCTCCTCAGAATCGCATGTTCCAATAAAAAGGGATTGGACAGGCTAGATGCAGGAGAAATGTTCCCGATGTTGGGGGAGTTCAGAACCAGGGGTCACAGTTTAAGAAGAAGGAGTGGGCCATTTAGGACTGAGATGAGGAAAAAAAAATTCACCCAGAGATGTGATTCTGTGGAATTCTCTGCCACAGATGGCAGTGGAGGCCAATTCACTGGATGTATTCAAGAGAGGGTTTGATATCGCTCTTAGGGCTAATGGAATCGAGGGAAATGGGGAAAAAGCAGGAACAGGGTACTGATAATCAGCCATGATCATATCATGATCATATGATCAACCTGTGCGCCTGCTCTGCCCTTGCAGCTGCGGCTCACCTGCAGTCCGTCTGTCCTTTGTGTTTTATGTTGTTTTTTTGTCTTGATTGTAGTGTTTAGATGTGATGTGGTTTTTTATCGTTGTGTACTATGTGTGGAGGGGGCTGTAAAATTGTCTCTTCCGAACGGAGACCCGAGTTTTTTTTTCTGGGTGGTGCCTCCGTTCCCGCTGCGGCCTACCATCGGCCAAACACCTGGAGCTGGTGGCCTCCACCTGGGACCACCTGGGCTCTGGCTTGCAGAGCCCGCGGACCGGACTTACCATCTGCGGAGCTGGGTGCCTTCGGAGGCTGTGGTGGCGCTGTGAGTGCGGCCGCGACTCGCCTCCGGAGGCTTCGGCGCGGGCCACGTGGACGTCGGAAGCTCGCAGCCCCCTGGGTGGGGGCCGACTTCGGGAGCTCCGGCAACGGCAGCGTCTTCGCCCTCCCCAAATCGTGGGGCTTGGGTCGGCCCGCCGCGGACTTTTCACCGTCCGGCGCGGCCTGGAACCGGCCGAGAGATTTTCCTCTGCCCGGCGGGGGCTTCAATGTCGGGAGCCCCGAACGCCCCGACGTGCAGAGGCAGCGACTTCACCCGCCCTGGATCGTGGGGCTTGGGTCGGCCCGCTGCGGACCTTTCACCGTCCGGCGCGTCCTGGAACGTGGCAACTTCAACAGCCCGACCGCGGGAGAAGACGGCAGGGGAAGAGAAAATACATTCTGGCCTTCCATCACAGTGAGGAGGTGACTGGAGGAGACTCACTGTGATGGATGTTTCTTTTTTTTTGTTTTGTGTTGGTTGTGATTGTGTGTGAAATTGTTTCTTTTTATTGCTCTATTGCTGGACTGTGGGTGACCTTTCATTTCACTGCACATCTTATATGTGTATGTGACAAATAAACTTGACTTGACTTGAATGGAGGTGCTGGCTCGAAGGGCTTAATGGCCTACTCCTGCACCTACTTTCTATGTTTCAATCACCATTAATTAGCCCAACATTCTCAACCATCATAAAGGGAAAATCTTTCCTGACAAACCTGTTGGAATTCTTTGAGGAAGTAACAAGTAGGATAGACAAAGGAGAGACAGTGGATGTTGTTTACTTGGATTTTGCAGAAGGCCTTTGATGGCCGCTGCTAAACAAGATAGAAGGCCATGGTATTAGAGGCAAGTTACTAGCATGGTAAAATCAGTAAAGTCCAAAGACGTACAGGTATGTAGGTTAATTGACTGGGTGAATGTAAAAATTGTCCCTAGTGTGTGTAGGATAGTGTTAGTGTGCGGGGATCACTGGGCGGTGCGGAGTTGGTGGGCCGAAAAGGCCTGTTTCCGCACTGTATCTGAAATATGAAAAATATGAAAATATGGATAGAAGATTGGCTAACTGGCAGAAGACAGAGTGAGAATAAAGGAGGCATTTTCTGGTTGGCTGCCAGTGACCAGTGGTGTTCTACAGAGGTCAGTATTGGGTCCGCTACTTTTCATGTTATATGTTAATGATTTGGATGATGGAATTGATGGGTTTGTAGCTAAGTTTGTGGAAGATACAAAAATAGGTGGGGGGGCAGGTAATGTTAAGGAAGCAGGGACTCTGCAGAAGGACTTGAACAGGTTGGGAGAGTGGGCAAAGAAGTGGCAAATGCAATACAGTGCACCAAGGTTTTTCTGGTCATCCACTTTGATAGAAGGAAGGTTGGGTCAATTGGAATGTTTTGATTGAAACAAAGGGTTTTGAGGCTTATCAGGGAAGATACGAGGAGGAATTTAAGATGAGGATATAAGGAATGAAGACAGAGTTGAGAGGCACATTGTAAAGTGCACAAGGCCTAGATAGAATGGATGTGGCAAGGATGTTTCCACCAGTGGGAGAGTCTAAGACCAGGGGCACAGCCTCAGAATTAAAGGATGTACCTTTAGAATGGAAATGAGGAAGAATTTATTTAGTCACAATGGTGAATCTGTGAAATTCATTGCCACAAATGGCAGTGGATGCCAAGTCATTGGGTATTTTTAAAGTGGAGATTAATAGGTTCTTGATTAGTAAGGGTGTCAAAGTTTACAGGAAGACGGCAGGGGAATGGGGGTGAGAGGGAAAGATAGATCAGCTGTGATAGAGTAGACCCAAAGGGCTGGTTGGCCTAATTCTGCTCCTGTGTCTGATGAACATAAACGTATAAAGACAATCCCATCATACCAGGAATCAATCTGATCTACCTTCTCTGAATTGCATCCAAGTATATCCTTAACTTGTCAATTTTTCCATCATCTGTGTTGTATGTCTTTGTTACCTCATTTGTCTTATGTAACAAAGATTATGGATGTATTCTTGATCCCCCCAATCGACCTGTTGTGGCCCTTGCACTCTTTCTTTCACTGCACATTCCCTGTAGCTGTAATTTTATGTTCTCTGTAGTAAAAATGCATTCATTTATGGATGCTTTACTTCGATAGCATACAAAACAAACATTTTTACTGTATCTTCGTGTAAATGACAATAATAATAATAATTTTATAATAAAAAATGTATTTGTCATATGTGGGTTGGTACAGGGTCAACGATACAATGAAATGTATTTGACAAGACAACGGGTCACCTCAGCAGTAATATTCCAATGATAAATAAGATAAAAATGACATTAGTAAGGTAAAAAGACAATATTAAAATAATTAACATATATGATGTGAATATGTTTTTTGAGAGATTAGCCTGATGGCCTGATGGTAGAAACTGTTCTTAGGTCTGGTGGTAGGTGCGGCCATACTCCTGTAACGTCTGCCTGACGGCAACAAGGAGAACAGCCTGCGTGCTGGGTGGCTGTGGTCCTTGATGATGCTGCGTGCCTTCCGCAGGCACCGCCGGTAGAAAATGTTCTGAATGGCCGGGAGACAGTTGCCAGTGATGTGCTGTGCCGTCTTCACCACTCTCTGTAGTGATTTGTGACTGTGGGCAGAACAGTTCCCGTACCAGACTGTAATGCAGCCCGTCAGCAGGCTCTCTGTAGAGGTTTTGTGAGGATGCTGGCGTTCATGCCGCACTTCCTCAGTCTTCTCAGGAAAAAGAGCCGCTGGCGGTCCTTCTTTGTTATTGTGTCCGTGTGCAGTGTCCAAGAAAGGTCCTCAGTGATGTGCACACCGAGGAACTTAAAGCTGCTGACCCTTTCAATCTCAGCATCACTGATGTGGATGGGGAGGTGTCCACTTCCCCGCTGTCTCCTGTAGTCCACCATCATCTCTTTAGTTTTGTTGACATTGAGAGAGAGGTTATTTTCCTGGCACCAGCTGTTTAGTGCCTTAACCCAATACCAACAGCAGATAGAAAATATGTTTGGTAATGTTTGATCTTTTACTTTAGAACTACTACTTGTTGTTCCAGAATTTTTAATCCGGTTAATTATAAGCATGGGTCCACATCACAAACAGGCAGTGACTTGCCAATTTTATTCAGAGGCTTTGCAGGGTGCTGGATGACATTAATAAAAAATTTGCAGTGTTACCATAAAATAAATACTTTGTGTGTTGGCTTATATTTGCACATGGAGAGATTTTCTGTATATGTAACTGATATGCTTGGCTTAATAGTGCTTGATGTTGATACTCTCAGAAAATCTCTCACTTAAGACTAAAAATTAAGTAAACAAAGGTAACTGAATCCAAATTATTTGCTATACATTTACTTCTAAGTTCACTGTTAACTCTGTGCTGCATGCATGTGTTTAGTTTAGAGGATGTGTGGAAACAGGCCCTTCGGCCCACTGTGTCCATGCCGACCAGCGATCCCTGCACACTAACACACACGACGGACAATTTACAATTTTACCGAAGCCAATTAGCCTACAAACCTGTACGTCTTTGGAATGCGGGAGAAAACCCATGCAGGTCTCGGGGAGAAACTCTGTACAGACAGCACCTGTAATCAGGATGGAGACTGGGTCTCTGGCGCTGTGAGGCAGCAACTCTAACGCTGCGCCACCGTGCTGTGCCGCCCCATTGGAATTCATTGGAAAATAATATTAATTGGAAGAATTTTTTATTTTTTAGAATTTTCAATTCCTTTCATTAAAAGTGATAAAAGGTGATTTTTTTTCAAATTTAACTTTTATTGACATAAAACAGCATAATGTTTTTCCGGGTGCAGTAGAAGACCTGGGTTAATGTTGCCACACTTAGGATTTTTGTTCTTTCCAAATGGAAAATGCTTTATGTAGTCAATTAATGTGATTAATTAAAATGTAGCAGACGTGACTGAATAAGCTATTCTGAGGAACATAGAATGCAGACTTAGTGTTGTGAGGTAGGCCAACTGTTATTGTTAAAGCCTCAAACAGTAGCGGCCTTTGTGGAGCAGTTGACAGTGCAGATGGCCAAGATGGCTCTGCGGTTCAGTTTGACAGGCTTTGCCCATTACTCCTGGATAATCCAGCATGGTGCAGTGGAAACAGGGTGGTCTCACTGTCCAAGTTCATTTTAATAAACTTATGGGCGATAATCCAAAGCACGATAGGTCACATGTGCAGTCTACTGACCTCCTTATACTCCAGAGAAAGAAGATTTTGTTCAACGGACTTCAACACTGCGTGTTCTGTAAGGTATAGTATTTTAAGAATTTTTTGAGAAAGTGACAAATAATTGAAATATGTTCAAGGCCAAAGTGGCAAATATTAGAATTTGAATACAAGTGGGATATTCCATTATATAATCCCACTTTGCAATAAAAAGGTATAAAGAGCCTTGTAAAAGTTGTAAATAAAATTAAATCTTCAATGTGTTGTTTGAATTTTGGTATATTTACCAAATTACCATGGTAGCTTTAATGAACGGACAGTCTATTGAAATATTATTAATGCAACATTTGTGGCAATCTGCTACAAGATTTTCATTGTACCTCACCATACTTGTGTATATGACAATAAACTTGATTTAACTTGAATTCCACCTTGTCTTCATTGTACCTGTACCTCACCATACTTGTGTATATGATGGTAAACTCAAATTGACTTGAATTCAATTATAGAATAGCTCTCAGTGGCTCATTGCAAATGAATTCAGATGCATTTCCTGAGTGATTGTTAGTTTTGCCTTGTAGCTTTTGGCCCTGAAGATACAGAAGAAAGATGGTGTGTCTTGTGTTTAGGAAGGAACAGGAAGATCGGGGATATGAATGTATGGCTGAGAGGCTGGTGCAGGGAGCAGGGATTTAGATTTATAGACCACTGGGATCTCTACTGGGGTACAAAAGGGACGGGTTACACCGTAACTGGAGGGGGACCAGTGTTCTGGCAGGCAGGTTTGCTAGTGCTACACGTGTGGGTTTAAACTAAGAAGTGGGGTTGACAAATTGGGAATATAAAGATGGAGTTAAAGGGGAAGTGATTACAGGAAAAGTTGCAAAAGACTCCCGAATTAATGGGAAGGAAAGTTTGAGAAGGGATAAGAGAGTAAGGTCAGGGCCAATAGTGACCGGTGTGAGAGGGGAGGTGAATACCGAAGTTAAAGTGTTGTATTTGAATGCGCGAAGTATAAAAAATAAAGTGGATGAGCTTGAGGCTCAGTTAGATATTGGCAAGTATGATGTGGGAATTACAGACATGGCTGCAAGAGGACCAGGGCTGGGAGCTGAATATTTAGGGGTATACGACAGATTGAAAAGGCAGACAGGTGGGCAGAGGGGGTGGGGTCGCTCTGTTGTTAAGGAATGATATTCAGTCCCTTGCAAGGGGTGACATAGGGTTGTATAATTTTAGCTAATTAATTTATTGCATCTTATGGAAGGCGCACTCCCAATCTCGTTGTACTCCCCGTACAATGACAATAAAGATATATTGTATTGTATCACGAGATGTAGAATCAGTATGGACAGAACTGAGGAATTGTAAGGGTAAAAAGACAATAATGGGAGTTATCTACAGGCCCCCAAACAGTAGCCTGGATATAGGGTGCAAGTTGAATCAAGAGTTAAAATTGGCATGTCGCAAAGATAATGCTACAGTGGTTATGGGAGATTTCAACATGCAGGTAGACTGGCAAAATCAGCTTGGTAATGGACCCCAAGAAAAGGAGTTGGTGGAGTGCCTCCGAGATGGATTCTTAGAGCAGCTTGTACTGGAGCCTACCAGGGAGAAGGCAATTCTGGATTTAGTGTTGTGTAATGAACTGGATTTGATAAGGGAACTCAAGGTAAAAGAGCCATTAGGAGGTAGTGATCATAATATGATCAGTTTTAATCTACAATTTGAGAGGGAGAAGGGAAAATTGGGAGTGTCAGTATTGCGGTTGAGCAAGGGGGACTATAGAGGCATGAGAGAGGAGTTGACTGGAAAGAGACCCTAGCAGGGTAGACGGTGGAACAACAATGGCAGGTATTTCTGGGAATAACACAGAAGGTGCAGGATCAGTTCATTCCTAAGAGGAAGAAAGATTCTGAGGGGAGTAAGAGACGAATGTGGCTGACAAGGGAAGTGAAGGACAGTATAAAAATAAAAGAGAAGAAGTATAACATAGCAAAGATGAGCGGGACGCCAGAGGATTGAGACTCTTTTAAAGAGCAACAGAAGATAACTAAAACGGCAATACAGGGAGCAAAGATGAGGTACAAAGGTAAGCTAGCCAAGAATAAGGTGTGTGTTATTGCTTATTTTTATTGCTCTTATTATTGGACTGTGGGTGTCGAAATCTCGACCAAAATACTTTTTTGGATGACAATAAAGGTTATTCTGATTCTGATTAATATAAAGGAGAATAGTAAAAGCTTCTTTAGGTATGTGAAGAGGAAGAAAATAGTTAAGACAAATGTGGGTCCCTTGAAGGCAGAAGCAGGTGAATTTATGATGGGGAACTAGGAAATGGCAGAGGAGTTGGACTTTGGATCTGTTTTCACTGAGGAAGATACAAACAATCTCCCAGATGTACTAGTGGACAGAGGTCCTAGGGTAACAGAGGAACTGAAGGAAATCCACATTATGCAGGAAATGGTGTTGGGTAGACTGATGGGACTGAAGGCTGATAAATCCCCAGGGCCTGATGGTCTGCATCCCAGGGTACTTAAGGAGGTGGCTCTAGAAATCGTGGATGCATTGGTGATCATTTTCCAATGTTCTATAGATTCAGGATCAGTTCCTGTTGATTGGATGGTAGCTAATGTTATAACAGGTATAACAGAGCGTTATCCCACTTTTTAAGAAAGGAGGGAGAGAGAAAACGGGAAATTATTGACCAGTTAGCCTGACATCAGTGGTGGGGAAGATGCTGGAGTCAATTATAAAAGAAGAAACTGCAGAACATTCGGATAGCAGTAACAGGATCATTCCGAGTCAGCATGGATTTACGAAGGGGAAATCATGCTTGACTAATCTTCTGGAATTTTTTGAGTATGTAACTAGGAAAATGGACAAGGGAGAGCCAGTGGATGTGGTGTACCTGGACTTTCAGAAAGCCTTTGATAAGATCCCACATAGGAGATTAGTAGGCAAAATTAGAGCACATGGTATTGGGGGTAGGGTACTAATATGGATAGAAAATTGGTTGGCAGACAGGAAACAAAGGGTAGGGATTAACGGGTCCCTTTCAGAATGGCAGGCAGTGACTAGTGGGGTACCTCAAGGCTTGTTGCTGGGACCACAGCTATTTACAATATGCATTCATGACTTAACTGAAGGGATAAAAGTAACATTTGCAAATTCGCAGACAACACAAAGCTGGGTGGCAGTGTGAACTGTGAGGAGGATGCTATGAGGATGCAGGGTGACTTGGACAGGTTGTGTGAGTGGGCAGATGCATGGCAGATGCAGTTTAATGTGGATAAATGTGAGGTTATCACTTTGGTGGTAAGAACAGGAAGGCAGATTATTATCTGAATGATGTCAAGTTAGGAAATGGGGAAGTACAAAGAGATCTGGGTGTCCTTGTTCATCAGTCACTTAAAGTTAGCATGCAGGTACAGCAGGCAGTGAAGAAAGCTAATGACATGTTGGCCTTTATGACAAGAGGAGTTGAGTATAGGAGCAAAGAGGTCCTTCTGCAGTTATACAGGGCCCTAGTGAGACCACACCTGGAGTACTGTGTGCAGTTTTGATCTCCAAATTTGAGGAAGGATATTCTTGCTATTGAGGGCGTGCAGCGTCGGATCACTAGGTTAATTCCCGGAATGGCGTGACTGTCGTATGTTGAAAGACTGGAGCGACTAGGCTTGTATACACTGGAATTTGGAAGGATGAGAGGGGATCTTATTGAAACATATAAGATTATTAAGGGATTGGACACGCTGGAGGCAGGAAACATGTTCCCAATGTTGGGGGAGTCCAGAACCAGGGGCCACAGTTTAAGAATAAGGGGTAGGCCATTTAGAACGGAGATGAGGAAAAACTTTTTCAGTCAGAGAGTTGTAAATCTGTGGAAATCTCTGCCTCAAAAGGCAGTGGAGGCCAATTCTCTGGATGCTTTCGAGAGAGAGCTAGATAGAGTTAATGATAGCGGAATCAGGGGGTATGGTAGAAGGCAGGAACGGGGTACTGATTGTGAATGATCAGCCATGATCACATTGAATGGTGGTGCTGGCTCAAAGGGCCGAATGGCCTATTCCTGCACCTCGTCTAGTCTATTGTCTATTAAGACATGAAATAAACTTTTTGTCAAATTACAAGTAAAGAAAGATCATGCATATCTTGAATTATACTTTTTGAAACATCCCACTTTCCTGATGTCTCTTTGTCAACGAACAACCTATTCCAATCAACTTTTACAAGTTCCTGTATAATACCATCAAAGTTGGCCTTGCACACGCCTCGCCGCTCACCTCGCCTCGCCCTGCCGCTGGCCCGGCCTCGCAGTTGGTCTCTCCTCGCCACTGGCCCGGCCTCGCCGCTGGTCTCTCCTCGCCGCTCACCTCGCCACGCCGCTGGCCCGGCCTCGCCGCTGGTCTCTCCTTGCCGCTGGTCTCACCCCGCCGCTGGCCCGGCCTCACCGCTGGTCTCTCCTCGCCACTGGTCTCTCCTCGCCACTGGCCCCTCCTCGCCGCTGGTCTCTCCTCGCCACTGGCCCCTCCTCGCCGCTGGTCTCTCCTCGCCGCTGGTCTCTCCTCGCCGCTGGTCTCTCCTCGCCACTGGCCCCTCCTCGCCGCTGGTCTCTCCTCGCCGCTGGTCTCTCCTCGCCGCTGGCCTCTCCTCGCCACTGGCCCGGCCTCGCCTCTGGCCCCTCCTTGCCACTGGTCTCTCCTCGCCACTGGCCTCTCCTCGCCGCTGGTCTCTCCTCGCCACTGGCCCCTCCTCGCCGCTGGTCTCTCCTCGCCGCTGGTCTCTCCTCGCCGCTGGTCTCTCCTCGCCGCTGGTCTCTCCTCGCCACTGGCCCCTCCTCGCCGCTGGTCTCTCCTCGCCGCTGGTCTCTCCTCGCCGCTGGTCTCTCCTCGCCACTGGCCCGGCCTCGCCTCTGGCCCCTCCTTGCCACTGGTCTCTCCTCGCCGCTGGTGTCTCCTCGCCGCTGGTCTCTCCTCGCCGCTGGTCTCTCCTCGCCGCTGGCCCCTCCTCGCCGCTGGCCTCTCCTCGCCTCTGGCCCCTCCTTGCCACTGGTCTCTCCTCGCCGCTGGCCTCTCCTCGCCGCTGGCCTCTCCTCGCCGCTGGCCCCTCCTCGACGCTGGTCTCTCCTCGCCGCTGGCCCCTCCTCGCCGCTGGTCTCTCCTCGCCGCTGGCCCCTCCTCGCCGCTGGCCCCTCCTCGCCGCTGGCCTCTCCTCGCCGCTGGCCCCTCCTCGCCGCTGGCCTCTCCTCGCCACAGGCCCCTCCTCGCCGCTGGTCTCTCCTCGCCGCTGGTCTCTCCTTGCCGCTGTACGTGCCGCTAGCCTGGCCCGGCCTCGCCGCTGGTCCCTCCTCGCCGCTGGTCTCTCCTTGACGCTCTACGTGCCACTAGCCTGGCCTGGCCTCGCCGCTGGTCTCGCCTCGCCGCTTGCCTGGCCCGGCCTCGCCGCTGCGCTGGTCTCGCCGCGCCGCTGGCCCAGCCTCGCTGCGGAGCGTGAGGCCCATTGATGTTGGGGGGGGGGGGGGGGCAGTGGAGTGGGGGGCAGGGGATGGAGGAAGGGAGGGGGAGGGTGGGGGTGGGGGAGGAGGGGTGGGGGGAAAGGGGGGGGATTGGAGGGATAGGGGAGGGGTAGTGGGGGGTTGGGGGAGGGGAGTAGTGGGGGGTTGGGGGGGGGGAGTAGTGGGGGGGGAATAGGGCTGGGGGAATAGGGGTGGGCATGGACCGTTGTGATTTGCTGCTGAAGACCACTGGAGCAAGTTTGTCTTCATTTAAATTAGGTATGTATAGTTTTGTAAATGAAACTCTTTATAACTTAGTCATACTTTTTATGACGATTGTTCTTTTACTCAATACCAATAGAATTGGGATGTGTAAGGAAAAAACAAAATTAAAAAAAACAAAACAAAACAATGTTTTCTTTGTTGCAAAAAGTATTTCTGTTCAATCACCTTTCTATAATAGTAGAATATACTCATGATAGGCCTGACATTGTACATGTGGTCCAAGAACTACAAACTGTTGGAAATAGTAGTCGTTTTTCACACGTGAATGTAGCGCAACGCGTACGTACATTTGACGTGCATACCTTTTTTTGCTGAAAAGTTGCATTACGTGCCATATTATGAATTTTGATGTAAAATTCTGAATTTTGGACATAAATTCTGAATTTGTAAAATCAAATGGGAGGTCTGATATAATCCAGATCCCTCCATTTCCTGCATATCGATGTGCCTATTCAAAAGTCTCTTAAATGCCACTATCGTATCTGCCTCCCTTGCCACCTTGGCAGCTTGTTCCAGGTACTCACCACCCTCTGGGTAAAAGAAAGGTTGCCTCGCACAACTCGTGTAGTTAGCCCCTCTGGAAGCTTGGTTGCCTAGTGTGTGATGTTTCCATCCTGGGAAAAGTTTCTGTCTATTTACCCAATGTATACCTCTCATAAATGTTCCTGTATAATACCATCAAAGTTGGCCTTGCCCAAATTCAGAACTTTAACTTGTGGACCAGCCCTGTCCTCATCTTTAAATATTTTATAGCTAATGTAACTCTGTTCACTGGTTCCAAAGTGTCTGCCCACTTACCCCTTGCCTTTTCTAGAAGCTATTCCTGAACTTGCGGCGTGCAACTTCAGTTTTTTATTCCTCCTTCCCAATGGCAAGCAACGAGATGAACGCTTGGCCCAGATGGTGGGGATTCTTGATGATAGATGTGGCCTCCTTGAGGCAGGGAGCTTATGATGATGGAGTGAGCTGAGCTCACCATCCTCTTCAGCCTCTTTCATTCCTGTGCATTGGAATTGCCAAACCAGGCCATAAGGATCCATTCTGCAGTGTTGCAGCAGAGGTTTGTTAGAGTATTTTGTGGCATGCCAAATCTCTTTAACTTCTAAGAAAGTAGTGGTACTGCACATTATTAACAGCCTGCATATTACAGACCTCCCAACCCTTCCGAATTTGGCGGAAAGTTTCCGCTTTCTTATTTTATTTCCACCATTCTGATTTCGCCTCACATTTTTCCGCAAAACATACGCCTCGCCGCGAGACTAGCATACCATAAGACTTCTCTATCCACTTTCAGGGAGTTATGGACTTGGGCCTCAAGATCTATACATCAATGCTGTTAGCATATTGCCATTAATTGTATATTTTCCCCTTACATTCGACCTCCCAAAGTGCTACACCTCACGCTTCCTCAGATAAAACCTGCAATTTTTTTGCCCATTTCTGCAGCAGATCTATATCCCACTGTATACTTTGATAACCTTCCTCACAGTCTGTGACCCCAGCAATCTTGGTGAAACTTACTAACCAGCCCATCTGCATTTCTATCCGTAACCCATCATTTATTTATTTGCCTCTGTACGCCACAATTTACGATTTGTAATGGAAAAAATCAGGTGGTTAAAGTGCACCGTGTCAGATTTTATTAAAGGCCATTTTTGTACATTTTGGTTTCACCATGTAGAAATTAGAGCCGTGTTTATACATAGTCCCCCCATTTCAGGGCACGATAATGGTTGGAACACATGGCTTCACAGGTGTTTGTAATTGCTCAGGTGTGTTTAATTGCCCCCTTAATGCAGGTATTGCAGAGAGTTTATAGAGTGTCTCCGAGATGGATTCTTAGATCAGCTTGTACTGGAGCCTACCAGAGAAAAAGCAATTCTGGATTTAGTGTTGTCCAATGAACCAGATTTGATAAGAGAACTCGAGGTAAAGGAACTGCTTGGAGGTAGTGATCATAATATGATTAGTTTTAATCTGCAATTTGAGAGGGAGAAGGTTAAATCGGAAGTGTCAATGTTGCAGTTGAACAAAGGGGACTATGAAGGCATGAGAGAGGAGCTGGCCAGGGTCGACTGGAAAGGGATCCTAGCAGGAATGACGGTGGAACAGCAATGGCAGGAATTTCTGGGCATAATCCGGAAGATGCAGGATCATTTCATTCCAAAGAGGAAGAAAGATTCTAAGGGGAGTAGGAGGCAACCGTGGCTGACAAGGGAAGTTAGGGATGGAATAAAACTAAAAGAAAAGATGTATAACAAAGCAAAGAGTAGCGGGAAGCCAGAGGATTGGGAAACTTTCAAAGGACAACAGAAGGTAACAAAACAGGCAATACGGGCTGAAAGGATGAAGTACGAGGGGAAGCTGGCCAAGAATATAAAGAAGGACAGTAAAAGCTTCTTTAGATATGTTAAGAGAAAAAGATTAGCAAAGACAAATGTGAGTCCCTTGAAGGCAGACAAGGGTGAAATTATTATGGGTGACAAGGAAATGGCAGAAGAGTTGAACAGGGTACTTCGGATCTGTCTTCACTAAGGAAGACACAATTAATCTCCCAGATGTACTAGAGGACAGAGGATCTAGGGGGGTAGAGGAACAAAGAAATTTGCATTAGGCGAGAAATAGTATTGGGTAGACTGATGGGACTGAAGGTTAATAAATCCCCAGGGCCTGATGGTCTGCATCCCAGGGTACTCGGGGAGGTGGCTCTAGAAATAGTGGACGCATTGGTGAGCATTTTCCAATGTTCAATAGATTCAGGATCAGTTCCTGTGGATTGGAGGATAGCTAATGTTATCCCACTTTTCAAGAAAGGAGCGAGAACGGGGAATTACAGACCAGTTAGTCTGACATCGGTGGTGGGGAAGATGCTGGAGTCAATTATAAAAGAAGAAATTGCAGAACATTAGTGGGCAAAATTAGAGCACATGGTATTGGGGGTAGGGTACTGACCTGGATTGAAAATTGGTTGGCAGACAGGAATCAAAGAGTAGGGATTAACGGGTCCCTTTCAGAATGGCAGGCAGTGACTAGTGGGGTACCGCAAGGCTCGGTGCAGGGACCGCAGCTATTTACAATATGCATTAATGACTTAGCTGAAGGGATTAAAAGTAACATTTGCAAATTTGCAGAGGACACAAAGCTGGGTGTTTCTATGTTTCTGTGTAGCTCTCAGCACCCAGTCTTTCCTCCAGTCATTCCATCACCTTTGCAAACTTTTATTGTTGTTTATCAACATGAGGACCAAAGTTGTGCCAATGAAAGTCAAAGAAGCCATTATGAGACTGAGAAACAAGAACAAAACGGTTAGTGACATCAGCCAAACAGGCTTACCAAAATCAAAATGTTTGGAACATTATTAAGAAGAAAAAGAGCACTGGTGAGCTTACTAATTGCAAAGGGACTGGCAGGCCAAGGAAGACGTCCACAGCTGATGACAAAAAAATTCTCTCTATAACAAAGAAAAATCCCCAAATACCTGTCCGACAGATCAGAAACACTCTTCCGGTGTGGATTTGTCAATGACCACTGTCCGCAGAACACTTCATGAACAGAAATACAGATGCTACACTGCAAGATGCAAACCACTGCTTAGCCGCAAAAGTACGATGGCCAGGTTACAGTTTGCCAAGAAGTACTTAAAAGAGCAACCACAGTTCTGGAAAAGGGTCTTGTGGACAGATGAGACGAAGATTAACTTATATCAGAGAGATGGCAAGTGCAAAGTATGGAGGAGAGAAGGAATTGCCCAAGATCTGTAGCATACCACCTCACCTGTGAATCACGATGATGGGGGTGTTATGGCCTAGGCACGTATGGCTGCTGAAGGTACTGGCTCACTTATCTTCATTGATGATACCACTGCTGATAGTAGTAGCATAATGAATTCTGAAGTGTATAGACACATCCTATCTGTTCAAGTTCAAACAAATGCCTCAAAACTCATTGGCCGGATGTTCATTCTATAACAAGCCAATGATTCCAAACATACTGGAAAAGCAACAAAGGCAAATAAATAAATGATGTTTGTCCCAAACATTATGGAGGGCACTGTATATACATCACACATAACAGAGATCCCAGCATAGATCTCTACAGAACTCCACTGGTCACAGACCTCCAGCCTGAATATTGTCCTTTCACCACATCCCTCTGTCTTATCTTTAAATCAGTTATGAATGCGTTACTAAAATCCACAGACAACATCCACTGCCCTATACTCAGTTATTTATTCACAAAATGCTGGAGTAACTCAGCAGGTCAGGCAGCATCTCGGGAGAGAAGGAATGGGTGACGTTTCGGGTCGAGACCCTTCTTCAGACTGATGTCAGGGGGGCGGGACAAAGGAAGGATATAGGTGGAGACAGGAAGATAGAGGGAGATCTGGGAAGGGGGAGGAGAAGAGAGGGACAGAGGAACTATCTAAAGTTGGAGAAGTCGATGTTCATACCACTGGGCTGCAAGCTGCCCAGGCGAAATATGAGGTGCTGTTCCTCCAATTTCCGGTGGGCCTCACTATGGCACTGGAGGAGGCCCATGACAGAAAGGTCAGACTGGGAATGGGAGGGGGAGTTGAAGTGCTCGGCCACCGGGAGACCAGTTTGGCCAACGCGGACCGAGCGCAGGTGTTGAGCGAAGTGATCGCCGAGCCTGTGTTTGGTTTCGCCGATGTAAATAAGTTGACATCTGGAGCAGCGGATGCAATAGATGAGGTTGGAGGAGGTGCAGGTGAACCTCTGTCTTACCTGGAAAGACTGTTTGGGTCCTTGGATGGAGTTGAGGGGGTAGGTAAAGGGACAGGTGTTGCATCTCGTGCGGTTGCAGGGGAAAGTGCACGGGGATGCGGTGGTTTGGGTAGGAAGGGATGAGTGGACCAGGGAGTTACAGAGGGAACGGTCTCTGCGGAACGCAGAAAGGGGAGGGGATGGGAAGATATGGCCAGTGGTGGGGTCCCGTTGTAGGTGACGGAAATGTTGGCGGATGATTTGTTGGATCCGCTGGCTGGTGGGGTGGAAGGTGAGAACGAGGGGGATTCTGTCCTTGTTGCGAGTGGGGGGAGGGGGAGCGAGAGTGGAGCTGCGGGATGTAGAAGAGACCCTAGTGAGAGCCTCATCTATAATGGAAGAGGGGAAGCCCCGTTTCCTGAAGAATGAGGACATCTCTGACGCCCTCGTGTGAAACACCTCATCCCGGGCGCAGATGCGGCGTAGACGGAGGAATTGGGAGTAGGGGATAGACTTTTTGCAGGAGGGAAGTGTAGTCCAGATAGCTGTGCGAGTCAGTGGGTTTATAGTGGATGTCAGTCACTAGTCTGTCTCCTGTGATGGAGATGGTGAGGTCCAGAAACGGGAGGGAGATGTCCGAGATAGTCCAGGTATATTTAAGGGCAGGATGGAAATTGGAAGTGAAGTGTATGAAGTCAGTGAGTTCTGCATGGGTACAAGAGGTAGCATCAATGCAGTCGTCGATGTAGCGGAGGTAGAGTTCGGGGATGGGGCCGGTGTACGCCCGGAACAGGGATTGTTCGACGTACCCAACGTACCCTATACTCAGTGATCACATTCGCCACCTCAAAAAACTGAATCAAGTTACTAAGATACCAACCTGCCATCTACAAAGCCATGCTAACTGTTCCTGCTTAAGCCATTCTCTTCCATATGGGTGTAAATCATGACTGATGTGAGGCTCACTGGCGTACAATTCTTGTGCTCTTTTTAAACAAAGGAACAACATTAGCCGCTCTCCAGGACCTTGATTGTTGCTGAAGAAACAAAGAGTTCCTGCAATTTCCTCTCTTGTCTCTCTCAATAACATGGGGTAGATCGCATCAGGCCCTGGGGCTTTATTCACCTTAATACTTTTCAAGAACCCCAACACCACCTCCTTCTTAATCTCAAACAGGCTTGCATATTTGGTATTCTTGCTGTCCTCCATGTCCTTCTCCTTGGTGAAAATGGATGCAGAGTCCTGACCCATTTCATCTGTTATCTTGTGCAATTCTGGATTGATTTTCCATGGACCCTTATTAGTTTTTAGTACCTCTGTATTATCTCCAATAAATATTTTCTAGGCTTAGAGGATCTGTTGTTTTTTTATAGATCCTTAATCATTCTAGTAACTCTTCTCTGTCTTCTGCAGTTTAGCAACCTTATACCTCTACCATTCAAACCTCTTTCCTAGTTTGTCATCTTTACTACCTTTCTCCCATGTCTTTGGGATGTGAGCCACCCAGTGGCTCTACCCGCTGCACCTAATATTCCATCACTAGCCTAACACTCGGAGATGGAAGGTGGAACATCAAAATGAAGTGTCTTCAAGTTCAAGGGACCAACGATCATCAACTTAATTATCCACGCCAGATTGCTTTTATTCCATAGAGGATCCGTGCATCAACAAGTTCAGGAGGATTGGTCTTCGGCTACATTGATAACACTTTGGGGAAGGTTCAGGATTCTGGGTGGCACATAATGCGTGGTGGGAGATGGGATGTTCTTTGTCAGCCTCTGCAATCGCTTTGACACAACCTGTTCTGAATAATTTCACTAATATGTGAGGACTGAGTTAGTTTTGAAAGTCCAAATGTGAGACAATCTGCAATGCTGGAGGAACAAGTGCAGTTTCCTTGTATACCATTTATGTGTTTACAACTTAAACGAGCTTCCTGTTCTTCAGACAGTGGCCTTTGTCCAGTTGGATGCCTTGGTTACGTTGTTGGAACTGAGAAGTAAATGACCTATGGGGCCCTTGGCAAAATAATTAATCAAAATGCAAGATGCTCACATTAATTTGAGTAAAGGTAGGATGAATGCCATTTTCTTGTAACAGAATTTAACCTGTGTTCCCATTGGTGTTCTGACAGATCCATATTTAATTTCTAAAATTTGTCAGTATATTTTGCTGAATACCAAAAGAGAAAGTTCCTTGAGCATATTCAATCTGGTGCGCCCAATCTGTTAGAATGCTATGAAATACGAGCTTTGAAATATATAATTAATTTGTATTCAATTAAGTTGACCTGAACGTATCATGTTTCACAAGTATTGTGTGATGGCTTGTGGTTTAAATTTCCATAAAGAACCTCATGAGTGATTATAGGGATCTGATTTACCTCTAATTTTGTGAATAATTGGTATGTATTCTTACTCAGAATACCTTCTCGTACATATAAGAATTGCTGTCATCCCATAAGGGAACCATGACCTGGGGCCACGGTCATTCCAAGAAATTCATGCCACTTTGCTATTCTTTTGCTCTTTTTTTGATGGATCTTTTACTTTTTAAACTGCTTTGAATTGCAGTCTTTTCGTTCTTCATTACATGTACATAATAACTTTGGTTAAGTCACAATTGAAGTTGAATGTATAGTTCTGAAAGCCACACTAAGAATGAAGAGGTTCACCAGATGTTGCCTGGACTGGAGCTTATTGGCTGTCATGAGAGATTGGAAAAACCTGGAAAAAGACACAAAGTTGGAATAACTCAGCATCTCTGGAGAGAAGGAATGGGTGATGTTTTGGGTCAAGACCTTTCTTCAGACTAGTTAGGGATAAGGGAAATGCGAGATGCAGAAAGATAAAGAACAATGAATGAAAGATATGCAACAAAAAAAACAATGATTAAGGAACCAGGCCATTGTTAGCTGTTTGTTGGGTGAAAATGAGAAGCTGGTGCGACTTGGGTGGGTGAAGGATAGAGAGAGAGGGAATGTCGGGGCTACCTGAAGTGAGAGAAATCAATATTCATAACATTGGGCTGTAAGCTGCCCAAGCGAAATATGAGATGCTGTTCCTCTAATTTGCATTTATCCTCACTCTGACAATGGATGAGACCTAGGACAGAAAGGTCTGTGTGGGAATGGGAAGGAGAATTAAAGTGTTTAGCAACCGGGAGATCAGGTAGGTTCAGGCGGACTCAGTGAAGGTGTTCAGCGAAACGATCGCCCAGTCTACGTTTGGTCTCACCGATGTATAAGAGTCCACATCTTGAAGAATGGATACAGTAGATGAGGTTGGAGGAGGTGCAAGTGAATCTCTGCCTAACCTGAAAGGACTGTCGGGGTTCCTGGACATAGTCGAGGGAGGAGGAGGAGGTATAGGGACAGGTGTTGCATCTTCTGCGGTTGCAAGGGAAGGTACCTGTGGAGGGGGTGGTTTGGGATGAGTTAACCAGGGAGTTGCAGAGGGAACGGTCTCTGTGGAAGGCGGAAAGGGGTGGAGATGGAAAGATGTGATTAATGTTGGGATCCCGTTGGAGGTGGCAAAACTTTTGGAGGACAAACTTGGGTTGCTTCTCTGCAGTACTGAAAGCTGAAGGGGACCTGATGAAGTACGTAAAAGTTTGAGAAACAGTGATAGGGTCAAGTGTTTTCCCTTGGATGGAAATAGCAAATACCAGAGGGCACAGGTTGACGTGTGGTCTTGGCAAATAACAGAGGGCATAGGTTGACGTGTGGTCTTGGAGGCTTAAATTTTCACATCTTAGTTCTCTATGTACCATTCACATAAAGATAATTTATTTTGTTCCTAGAAATAAACATAAGACTTCCAGGGACAAATATTATCAAGTTCACAACACATGAGAGAAGGTCTCGCTCAAGTTGACTGGGGCAGGTTATTTGAGGGGAAAGGAACATCAGCCAAGTGGGATATTTTTAAAAGTGTGCTGACCAAAGCGTCCCTGTTAGAGTGAAGGCCAAAGCACGCAAAAGTAAGGAAGCTTGGCTGACGAGGGAAATTGAGGCATTGGTCAAAAACAAGAAGGATGCATGGGACAGGTATAGGCAGCTGGGATTAAGTGCATCCCTGGAGGAGTTTCGAGAACTAAGGAGTAAACTGAAAAAGGAGATCAGAAGAGGCCAGGAGAGCCCTGGCGGGTAACAGTAAGGACAATCCCAAAAGGTTTTATAAATACATAAGGGGGATAAAGGCAACTAGAGAGAGAGTGGGACTCTCAGGAATCAAAGAGGTCACCTCTGTGTGGGGGGAGATGGGCAAGGTCCTCAATGAGTATTTCTCCTCTGTATTAACCGAGGAGAAAGACAGTAGGATGGAGGAACTTGGGTCAGTCAATGGAAGTGTCTTGAGAGCAGTCAGTGTTACTGTCGAAGAAGTACTGAAGGTACTATCGTGTATGAAGATAGACAAATCTCCAGGGCCTGATCAGATATATCCGAGGACATTGCGGGAAACCAGAGAGGAAATTGCAGGAGCTCTGGTTGAAGTTTACGAGCCGTCCTTAAATACAGGAGAGGCACCTGAAGACTGGAGGGTGGCAAATATTGTGCTGTGGCGGCTCCCAAGGGTCGGGCCATACTACTACCGACCCCTCGGCACGGGAAAGGACCAGTCCAGGGGGGCGGTCCGGTACCATGTATATAAGGTCAAGCTTTTGGGCGCGAAGCCATTCCGGCAGACTCGACCCGTCTGATAACCGAGGTATAATAAAACATAACCCCCCCGAAATACCTGGCTCCTTGCCTTTATTTCGGGCCTCTATCGACGCGCCACATTGGTGACCTCGACGGTCCATTCATACTAGGATGGACAAACGATGGATAGCCGACCGTCCGTCCGGCTTGCAGGCCGACCAGGCCGCAGCTGTCGACGCGGTAGCCATCAAGCTCCCGACCTTCTGGACCACCCGGGCTCGCATTGTGGCACCCGGGCAAGCGGAGGCCCAGTTCCAGCTGCGGGGCAACACAACGGATGACACCCGTTTTTTCCACCTGGTGGGAGCCCTTGACCAGGACACGGCCGAAGAGGTCACGGAGTTCCTCCAGGACCCCCCGGCCCACGATAAATATGAAGCCCTTAAGGAGCTGCTGCTCCAAACCTACGGGCTAACCCGAATGGAGCGGGCCGAAAGGTTCCTCCACATGCCAGGCCTCG
The DNA here is from genome assembly GCF_053455715.1 of Rhinoraja longicauda. Lineage (NCBI taxonomy): Eukaryota > Metazoa > Chordata > Chondrichthyes > Rajiformes > Arhynchobatidae > Rhinoraja > Rhinoraja longicauda. The sequence goes on along the minus strand of NC_135961.1, from coordinate 70,166,652 downwards.
GTGACCGGCGCCCATCTAGCCTCCTGAAGGAGATGGTCGCGCTGCTCGACGGGCACAGACCGTGCCTGATGTTGGAATACACCTACCTGCACCTGCTGCCGGCCGACATTCGCCTGCAGCTCACCGACGCCTCCTTCGCAGACACCCGGGCCCTCGGCAGGCGCGCGGACGCGCTGTGGGCGGCGCGCCGTGATGACTACGGGTGCTGCACTGTAAGGAGTTTGTACGTTCTCCCCGTGACCTGCGTGGGTTTTCTCCGAGATCTTCGGTTTCCTCCCACACTCCAAAGACGTACAGGTTTGTAGGTTAATTGGCTGGGTAAATGTAAAAATTGTCCCTAGTGGGTGTAGGATAGTGTTAATGTACGGGGATCGCTGGGCGGCGCGGACTTGGTGGGCCGAAAAGGCCTGTTTCCGCGCTGTATATATATGATATGATATATGATATGATATGATAATCTGCCTTCCCATTCTTGCCTCCAAAGTGGATAACCTCACATTTATCTGCAGTATACTGCATCTGCCATGCATCTGCCCACTCACCCAACTTGTTCAAGTTACTCTGCATCCTCATAGCATCCTCTTCATAGTTCACACTGCCACCCAGCTTTGTGTCATCTGCAAATTTGCTAATATTACTTTTAATTCCTTCATCTAAATCATTAATGTACATTGTAAATAGCTGTGGTCCCAGCACCGAGCCTTGCGGTACCCCACTAGTCGCTGCCTGCCATTCTGAAAGGAACCCGTTAATCCCTACTCTTTGTTTCCTGTCTGCCAACCAATTTTCTATCCATGTCAATAGCCTAGCCCCAATACCAAATGCTCTAATTTTGTCCACTAATCTCCTGTGTGAGACCTTATCAAAGGCTTTCTGAAAGTCCAGGTATACTTCATCCACTGGCTCTCCCTTGTCCATTTTACTTGTTACATCCTCAAAAGATTCCAGAAGATTAGTCAAGCATGATTTCCCTCCCTTCTTGAAAAGTGGGATGACATTCGCTACCCTTCAATCCACAGGAACTGATCCAGAATCTATAGAACATTGGAAAATGATCACCAATGCATCCACGATTTCTAGAGCCATCTCCTTGAGTACCCAGGGATGCAAACCATCAGGCCCTGGGGATTTATCAGCCTGCAGTCCCATCAGTCTATCCAACACCATTTCCTGACTAATGTGAATTTCCCTCAGTTCCTCCGTCACCCTAGGTCCTCTGTCCCCTAGTACATGTGGGAGATTGTTTGTGTTTCCTTGGTGAAGGCAGAACCAAAGTATCTGTTCAACTCATCTGCCATTTCCTTGTTCCCTATAATAAATTGACCTGTTTCTGTCTTCAAGGGACCCACATTTGTCTTAACTATTTTTTTTCTCTTCACATACCTAAAGAAGCTTTTACTGTCCTCCTTTATATTCTTTGTTGGCTTACCTTCATACTTCATCTTGTCTCCCATTATTGCCTTTTTAGTTACCTTCTGTTGATTAAAAGTTGCCTAATCCTCTGGCTTCCCGCTCATTTATGCTATGTTATAGGTCTTTGTTTTATTTTTATACTGTCCGTGAGATGTTGTGTACATGGACTTCAGTAAGGCATTCGACAAGGTTCCACATAGTAGGCTGCTCTGGAAGGTTATGTAGGAAAATAACTGCAGATGCTGGTACAAATCGAACGTATCACAAAATGCTGGAGTAACTCAGCAGGTCAGGCAGCATCTAGGAGAGAAGGAATGAGTGACGTTTTGGGTCGAGACCCTTCCTCAGACTGTTGTCAGGGGGGGCGGGACAAAGAAAGGATATAGGTGGAGACAGGAAGACAGTGCGGGTACTGGGAAGGGGAGGGGAAGAGAGGGACAGAGGAACTATCTAAAGTTAGAGGTCAATGTTCATACCGCTGGGCTGTAAGCTGTCCAAGTGAAATATGAGGTGCTGTTCCTCCAATTTCCGGTGGGCCTCACTATGACACTGGAGGAGGCCCATGACAGAAAGGTCAGACTGGAAGTGGAATGGGGAGTTGAAGTGCTCAGCCACCGGGAGATCAGGTTAGTTAAGGCAGACTGAGCGAAGATGTTCAGCATTATAGATGCTCAACATTCTTCCATTATAGATGAGGCTCTCACTAGGGCCTCATCTATATCACGCAGCTCTGCTCTTGCTCCCCCTCCCCCCATTCGTAACAAGGACAGAATTCCCCTTGTCCTCACCTTCCACCCCATCAGCCAGCATATCCAACAAATCATCCTCCGACATTTCCGTCACTTCCAACGGGACCCCACTACTGGCCATATCTTCCCATCCCCTCCCCTTTCTGTGTTCCGCAGAGACCATTCCCTCCATAACTCCCTGGTCCACTCGTCCCTTCCTACCCAATCCACCCCCTCCCCAGGCACTTTTCCCTGCAACCGCAGGAGATGCAACACCTGTCCCTTTACCCCCATCCAAGGACCCAAACAGTCTTTCCAGGTGAGACAGAGGTTCACCTGCACCTCCTCCAACCTCATCTATTGCATCCGCTGCTCCAGATGTCAACTTATTTACATCAGCGAAACCAAGCGCAGGCTCTGCGATCGTTTCGCTCAACACCTTCGCTCAGTCCGCCTTAACCAACCTGATCTCCCGGTGGCTGAGCACTTCAACTCCCCCTCCAACTCAAAGGCTGACCTTTCTGTCATGGGCCTCCTTCAGGGTCATAGTGAGGCCCACCGGAAATTGGAGGAACAGCACCTGCCCAGCGGTATGAACATTGACTTCTCTAACTTTAGATAGTTCCTCTGTCCCTCTCTTCCCCTCCCCCTTCCCAATTCTCCCACTGCCTTCCTGTCTCAACCTATATCCTTTCTTTGTCCCGCGACCCCCTGACATCTGTCTGAAGAAGGGTCTCGACCCGAAACGTCACCCATTCCTTCTCTCCTAGATGCTGCCTGACCTGCTGAGTTACTCCAGCATTTTGTGATACCTTCTGCTCTGGAAGGTTAGATCGCATGGGATCCAAGGAGAGATAGCCGAATGGATAGTAAATTGGCTCCTTGGAAGGAAGCAGAGGGTGATGGTGGAAGTTTGCTTCTGAGACTGGAGGCCTGTGACTAGTGGTGTGCCTCAGGATTCGGTGCTGGGCCCTTTACTGTTTGTCATCTACATCAAAGATTTGGATGAGAACATACAGGGCAAGATGAGCAAGTTTGCTGATAATACAAAAGTGAGTGGTTTTGCAGATAGTGAAGATGGTTATGAAATATTGCAGCAGGATCTGGATCCATTGGCCATGTGGGCTGAGGAATGGTTGTTTCCGGCTGTATATATATGATATGATATGATATGGTTGATGGAATTTAATACAGAGAAGTGTGAGGTGTTACATTTTGCGATGTCTAACAAGGGCTGGACCTACACCGTAAATGTTAGGCCTCTGGGTAGTGTTGTAGGGCAGAGGGATCTAGGAGTACAGGTGCATGGTTCCTTGAAGGTCGAGTCGCAGATAGATAAGGTGGTCAAAAAGGCTTTTGGCACATTGGCCTTCATCAGTCAGAGTATTGAGTCTAGTAATTGGGAGGTCATGTTGCAGTTGTTTAAGATGTTGGTGAGACCGAATTTAGAATATTGTGTTCAGTTTTGGGCACTATGTTGTAGGAAAGATATTGTCACGCTTGAAAGGGTTCAGAAAAGATTTACGAGGATGTTGTCAGGACTAGAGGGTGTGAGATATAGGGAGAGGTCTCTATTCCTTGGAGCACAGGAGGATGAGGGGTGATCTTATAGATGTGTATAAAATCATGAGAGGAATAGATCGGGTAGATGCACAGAGTTTCTTGCTCAGAGTAGGGGAATCGAGGACATGGGCTCAAGGTGAATGGGAAAAGATTTAATAGGAATCCGAGGGGTAACTTTTTCACGCAAAGGGTGGTGGTGTTAGTATGGAACAAGCTGCCACAGGAGGTAGTTGAGGCTGGGACTATCCCAACATTTAAGAAACAGTTAGAGACAGCTGCATGGATAGGATATGATTGGAGGGGCATGGACCAAACGCAGGCAGCTGGGACTAGTGTAGCTGGGACATGTTGGCCGGCGTGGGCAAGTTGGGCCGAAGGGCCTGTTTCCACACTGTATCACTCTATGACTCTATGAAGGGCCTGTTTCCACACTGTATCACTCTATGACTCTTAACTGCTGTCCCTGAGTCTCACTTATTTTTTAAGAACTTGCTGAATTTGCATATTTATTGCCCATTATGTGCAAAATATTTGGACATAATAATTGTTGAACGAAGGTCTGTCCATCAGCCAAAAGGGGACTGGTTTATTACATTAAATTTAGTTCCCACCGGAAGTACATTTTTAGAGGTTCAAGTCAAGTGGAGTTTATTGTCATTTGCGCAAGTATGGAGAGGTTGAAGTGCTCTGCAAATCTTGCTGAGAGCAGCATTTCAGACACGGAAACTCCGACTAACACAAATTACAAAAACATTCTGAAAGAAAGAAGACTTTGCATAAAAGACAAGATATTAGTGGAAAACAATATTTTAAAAGTGCAAAGTAGTGCAGGAGGTGATCCGCAGTGTTCTGTTGTCGGGCTAGGATCAGGGTTATGTAGATTGCTTCAAGAGCCTTGTAGGGAAATAGCTGTTCCTGAAGCTGGTCTCGCAGCAAGAAGAGGGCATGGCTGGGACGGTGGGGATCTTCAATAGCAGACGCCACCTCTTGCCACAGTGCCTCATGCCGATGCTTTTGATTGGCTGGGACGGTGGGGATCTTCAATAGCAGACGCCACCTCTTGCCACAGTACCTCATGCCGATGCTTTTGATGGAGGGGAGAGCTGTTGGTGATGGGCAGAGCTGACTCCACTGCCCTCTGCAGCTTGAGTAAGAAGGAACTGCAGATACTCCAGCTTTTTGTGGCCCTCGACAACTTCCTGTGTTCCTGTACTAAAGGTGTTGACATTTATTTGCATGTTCTTATCTGCATAGAAATGGGCCAAGATTTGGGGAGTCCTACCTCTCTATCTTTCTGCACTCCAGCCCTGTAGTGAATGGGCCACCAGTTGAAAACGGCACGATTTATTATAGTGGTTGAATTTTTAATTACTTGACTATAAATGTTTAAATATGCAGAGTGGATAGCCTGCTCTTAGTTAAACAGGTTAAACAGATCCCTTCACCAGATCCCAAAATACGCAGCATTGTCTCCAGTTTCATCTGTGTGCCTGTGAGATACCAGGTCCAATATGTGCTTCTTAATAAATTGGCTGTATTATCCTGCATGAATCTGAAATAACTTCAGAATTGAGGGACAAAGGTTTAGGGGTAACATGAGGGGGAACTTCTTTACTCAGAGGGTTGTGGCTGTATGGAATGGGCTTCCGGTGGAAGTGGTGGAGGCTGGCTCGATTTTATTATTTAAGAGTAAATTGGATAGGTATATGGATAGGAGGGGATTGGAGGGTTATGGTCTGAGTGCAGGTAGATGAGACTAGGTCAGGGAGAATGGTCGGCGTGGACTGGTAGGGCCGGACAGGCCTGTTTCCATTAGTATAAGAAAATAACTGCAGATGCTGGTACAAATCGATTTATTCACAAAATGCTGGAGTAACTCAGCAGGTCAGGCAGCATCTCGGGAGAGAAGGAATGGGTGACGTTTCGGGTCGAGACCCTTCTTCAGACTGATGTCGGGGGTGGGACAAAGGAAGGATATAGGTGGAGACAGGAAGATAGAGGGAGATCTGGGAAGGAGGAGGGGAAGGGAGGGACAGAGGAGCTATCTGAAGTTGGAGAAGTCAACGTTCATACCACCGGGCCGCAAACTGCCCAGGCGAAATATGAGGTGCTGCTCCTCCAATTTCCGGCGGGCCTCACTATGGCACTGGAGGAGGCCCATGACAGAGAGGTCAGACTGGGAATGGGAGGGGGAGTTGAAGTGCTGGGCCACCGGGAGATCAGTGGCGTTAATGCGGACCGAGCGCAGGTGTTCAGCGAAGCGATCGCCGAGCCTGCGCTTGGTTTCGCCGATATAGATGAGTTGACATCTAGAGCAGCGGATGCAATAGATGAGGTTGGAGGAGGTGCAGGTGAACCTCTGTCTCACCTGGAAAGAATGTTTGGGTCCTTTGATGGAGTTGAGGGGGGAGGTAAAGGGACAGGTGTTGCATCTCGTGCGGTTGCAAGGGAAAGTGCCCGGGGTTAGGGTGGTTTGGGTAGGAAGGGACGAGTGGACCAGGGAGTTGCGGAGGGAACGGTCTCTGCGGAATGCAGAGAGGGGAGGGGATGGGAAGATATGGCCAGTGGTGGGGTCCTGTTGTAGGTGACGGAAATGTTGGTGGATGATATGTTGGATCCGCTGGCTGGTGGGGTGGAAGGTGAGAACGAGGGGGATCCTGTCCTTGTTGCGAGTGGGGGGATGGGGAGCAAGAGCGGAGCTGCGGGATGTAGAAGAGACCCTAGTGAGAGCCTCATCTATAATGGAGGAGGGGAAGCCCCGTTTTCTGAAAAACGAGGACATCTCGGAAGCCCTAGTCTGAAACACCTCATCCCGGGCACAGAGCGGGCTTCCCCCTCCAGCCAGGCGACCCCCAGTACTCCCCACATCGGTCCTCATGCCCCCCTCTGCCCAGCTAACCCACCACCCCCCCACCATATATCCCCTCCACCTGCCCCCCTGCCTCCATCCGACCCCAACCCCCACCATTGCCGGGTGTTCACCATCCCCCCTGACCTCCCCCTTTCAGACACCGAACGGTCTGTCCTCAGCAGAGGCCTCACCTTTGTTCCCCTCCGCCCCCACATCAACGAGTTCCGCGTCCGCCATGACGTGGAGCTCTTCTTCCGCCGCCTCCGCCTCCGAGCCTTTTTCCATGGTAAGGAGTCCCGACCCCGCACTGATGACCCCTTCTCCCGTCTCCAACGGACCCCCTCCACTTTTACCCCCCAGTATGGCCTACTACCCCCACTAGAACTTTTTATTTCAAACTGCCGGCGTGACATCGGCCGCCTCAAATTTTCCACCCCCCTGACTAACTCTAACCTCTCCCCTCCTGAACGTGCAGCCCTCAACTCACTCCGTAACAACCCGGACTTAATAATTAAACCCGCTGACAAGGGAGGGGCTGTGGTAGTCTGGCGTGCTGACCTCTACCGCACCGAGGCCAGACGACAACTATCAGACACCTCTTCCTACCTATCCCTGGACCATGACCCCACCGATGAACACCAGACCTTCATCAGCAGCACCATCACCGACCTCACCAACTCCGGCGAACTACCCCTCAGTGCCTCCAATCTCATAGTTCCCCAGCCCCGCACGGCCCGATTCTACCTCCTACCCAAAATCCACAAACACAATTGTCCCGGCAGACCCATTGTCTCTGCCTGCTCATGCCCCACCGAACTTATCTCTACCTACCTCGACTCCATCCTATCCCCCCTGGTCAAATCCCTCCCCACCTACGTCCAAGACACCTCACACGCTCTCCATCTCCTGGATAACTTCCGGTTCCCAGGCCCCCACTCCCTCATTTTCACCATGGATGTCCAGTCACTCTACACTTCCATCCCCCACAAGGATGGTCTCGAAGCCCTCCGTTTCTTCCTCGACCGTAGAACCAGCCAATCCCCATCGACCAACACTCTCCTCCGCCTAGCAGAGCTGGTTCTTACCCTCAACAACTTCTCCTTTGACTCCTCCCACTTCCTCCAAACCAGAGGCGTAGCTATGGGCACTCGCATGGGCCCTAGCTACGCCTGCCTCTTTGTCGGGTACGTCGAACAATCCCTGTTCCAGACGTACACTGGCCCCATCCCCGAACTCTACCTCCGCTACATCGACGACTGCATTGGTGCTACCTCTTGCACCCATGCAGAACTCACTGACTTTATACACTTCACCTCCAATTTCCATCCTGCCCTTAAATATACCTGGACTATCTCTGACATCTCCCTCCCGTTTCTGGACCTCACCATCTCCATCACAGGAGAAAAATTAGTGACGGACATTTATTACAAGCCCACCGACTCGCACAGCTATCTGGACTACACTTCTTCCCACCCGGTCCCCTGCAAAAAGTCTATCCCCTACTCCCAATTCCTCCGTCTACGCCGCATCTGTGCCCGGGATGAGGTGTTTCAGACTAGGGCTTCCGAGATGTCCTCGTTTTTCAGAAAACGGGGCTTCCCCTCCTCCATTATAGATGAGGCTCTCACTAGGGTCTCTTCTACATCCCGCAGCTCCGCTCTTGCTCCCCATCCCCCCACTCGCAACAAGGACAGGATCCCCCTCGTTCTCACCTTCCACCCCACCAGCCAGCGGATCCAACATATCATCCACCAACATTTCCGTCACCTACAACAGGACCCCACCACTGGCCATATCTTCCCATCCCCTCCCCTCTCTGCATTCCGCAGAGACCGTTCCCTCCGCAACTCCCTGGTCCACTCGTCCCTTCCTACCCAAACCACCCTAACCCCGGGCACTTTCCCTTGCAACCGCACGAGATGCAACACCTGTCCCTTTACCTCCCCCCTCAACTCCATCAAAGGACCCAAACATTCTTTCCAGGTGAGACAGAGGTTCACCTGCACCTCCTCCAACCTCATCTATTGCATCCGCTGCTCTAGATGTCAACTCATCTATATCGGCGAAACCAAGCGCAGGCTCGGCGATCGCTTCGCTGAACACCTGCGCTCGGTCCGCATTAACGCCACTGATCTCCCGGTGGCCCAGCACTTCAACTCCCCCTCCCATTCCCAGTCTGACCTCTCTGTCATGGGCCTCCTCCAGTGCCATAGTGAGGCCCGCCGGAAATTGGAGGAGCAGCACCTCATATTTCGCCTGGGCAGTTTGCGGCCCGGTGGTATGAACGTTGACTTCTCCAACTTCAGATAGCTCCTCTGTCCCTCCCTTCCCCTCCTCCTTCCCAGATCTCCCTCTATCTTCCTGTCTCCACCTATATCCTTCCTTTGTCCCACCCCCGACATCAGTCTGAAGAAGGGTCTCGACCCGAAACGTCACCCATTCCTTCTCTCCCGAGATGCTGCCTGACCTGCTGAGTTACTCCAGCATTTTGTGAATAAATAGGCCTGTTTCCATGCTGTAGTTGTTATATGTTATATGTTATATGTTATAAATCATTTTCTCCTCGTATTCCACGTGACGTATTGAATCTGAACGTACAAAGGGATTGGAAAAAAGTGAGTTGTGAAGTTTGTGACAGTGTTCATTACATTGCCAATTCTAGTGTTGATGTAAAGCTATTGTTTTATCCTGCTCTTTTTAACCGTGAAGCACCTGCAGAGGTGTTTCCTCTTTATATTGCATTTTTCTCAGATGATGAAATTACTACCTTTTGAAATGGCACAGGTCAAGGTTAGCAAAAGTGTGCATTCCCAGGCACGAACCATTGTTGAAATAAGCAGTTGGTATTTACTTTACAGCTTTACCAGGTGTGAGAATGCCTTTGATCTGCAAATTAGTACCTTAATAGGGCGTGCATTCCAATTCATTCACGGCTTATTAAATTAGCCAGTTGCATTGGTTTTGTCAGTTCCAGCGAAGCATAGTGGAACTACTGGAAGAAGTTGTCTTTCTGTGAAGTAGAAGAACGAATGGAAATTTGTTTCTCTAGCACCTGTTGAAGACTATTCAATTTTCTCTGCAGGCACACACTCTCTCACTCTCAGTCACGCTTGGAATCTCACTCACTCGCATGCTCACTCTCGCTCTCACACTCATGTTCACTCACGCACACACTCAATCACTCTCGTTCAGTCACTCTTGCTTGTTCACGCTCACTCGCATGCTCGCTCTCGCTCATCACTCACTCGTGCTCACTCTCGCTCACACCCTCACTCACGTCCTCACTCTCGCTCACACCCTCACTCGTGCTCACTCACATGCTCATTCTCGCTCACACACTCAAGTCAAGTCTATTTGTCACATACATATACAAGATGTGCAGTGAAATGAAAGTGGCAACGCCTGAGGATTGTGCTAAACTACAAAACAGAATAGAAAACACAAAAAATAAATTAATACAGTAAATTAAATTAGTATAAGAAGATAACTGCAGATGCTGGTACAAATCGAAGGTATTTATTCACGAAATGCTGAAGTAATTCAGCAGGTCAGGCAGCATCTCAGGAGAGAAGGAATGGGTGACGTTTCGGGTCGAGACCCTTCTTCAGTCTGAAGAAGGGTCTCAACCCGAAACGTCACCCATTCCTTCTGTCCCGAGATGCTGCCTGACCTGCTGAGTTACTCCAGCATTTTGTGAATAAATTAAATTAGTCCCTGGTGATATGAGAGTTAACAGTCCTGATGGCCTTTGGGAAGAAACTCCGTCTGATCCTCTCTGTTTTCACAGCGTGACAGCGGAGGCGTTTGCCTGACCATAGCGGCTAGAACAGTCTGTTGCTGGGGTGGTAGGGGTCCCCCATAATGTTGCTGGCTCTGGATCTGCACCTCCTGATGTATAGGTCCTGCAGAGGGGCGAGTGTAGTTCCCAATAGTGCGTTCAGCTGAACGCATTACTCTCCGCAGAGCCTTCCTGTCCTGGGCAGAGCTGTTCCCAAACCAGATTGTGATGTTCCCGGACAAGATGCTTGCTACAGCCCCAGAGTAGAAGCACTGAAGGATCCTCAGAGAGATCCTGAATTTCCTCAGCTGTCTGAGGTGGTAAAGGCACTGCCTTGCCTTACTCACCAGTACGGCAATGTGTGTTGTCCATGTCAGATCCTCTGTGATGTGGACTCCCAGGTATTTAAAGCTGCTCACCCTATCCACAGTAGACCCATTTATTTCCAGTGGCGTGTACGTCTTCGGATGTTGAGCCCTTCCAAAGTCCACAATCAGCTCCGTAGTTTTTGTGACATTCAAGAGGAGGCTGTTGTCCTGACACCAGAATGCCAGATCAGCCACCTCCTCCCGGTAGGCCTTCTCATCGTTATCGGAGATCCGGCCCACCACCACAGTGTCATCAGCAAACTTGATGACGGAGTTTGAGCTGAACCTGGCCACACAGTCATGTGTGTACAGGGAGTACAGTAGGGGGCTCAGGACGCAACCCTGGGGGGATCCTGTGTTCAGGGTGAGGGGGTTAGAAGTATGTCTTCCCATCTTGACCACCTGGGGCCTGGTGGTGAGAAAGTCCAGGACCCAGGCACACAGAGGGGTGCTAAGCCCCAGTTCCAGCAGCTTCTCAGCAAGTCTGGTGGTGACTATTGTGTTGAAAGCTGAACTAAAGTCAATGAACAGCATCCTCACATAGCCCGCCTTCTGGCTGTCCAGATGAGAGAGAGCGGTGTGCAGAACCTGGGAGACCGCATCATCCGTGGACCTGTTCGGACGGTATGCGAACTGCAGCGGGTCCATGTTGTGAGGAAGGAGGGCACAGATGTGGTTCTTGATTAGTCTCTCGGAGCATTTCATGACCACCGAGGTGAGGGCCACTGGTCGATAGTCATTTAAACACGCTGGAGAGGCATTCTTTGGCACCGATACAATGATGGATCTTTTGAAGCATGCAGGGACCACGGACTTTGCCAAGGAGAGGTTGAATATTGTGGTGAGCACTGGAGCAAGCTGAGTAGCACAAGACTTTAGTAATCGCCCAGATGTACCATCTGGGCCTCCAGCTTTCCTCGTGTTCACACGCGTCAGAGCCCACCTCACGTCATGCTCGGACACCGAGAATGTGTGCACATCCCCGGCGGTGGATCCCCCTCCAGCCTCGTTAGCCAGCGCCCCGTCGGTGTTGTTTTTAAGACGGCGAGCTAGGGGTAATGTTGCCCGTCTCGAAGCGTGCGTAAAAAGAGTTCAGGTCATCAGCTGAGGAGGTGCCGGCACTTCTGGTTGAGGGGGGGCTGCACCGGTAGTTAGTTATAGTCCGTAGCCCCTGCCAAAGGTGCCTGGTGTCCTGCTGCTCCATCTGCGACTCCATCCTGTCCCTGTATGTCCTTTTTGCATCCTTCACCACCCTTCGCAGTCGGTAGGACTCTCCCTTGTAGTCGTCCATATTGCTGGATGCCAGGCCAGAGTTGTAAGCAGCGGTGCGAGCATTCAAGGCCACGCGAATAGACCTGTCCACCCAGGGTTTTTGATTAGGAAAGATACTAACCCTTACTGTGGGGATGATGGTATCGGCTATTGTTGCAATGAAGTCCGTAACCGCTTCCGCAATCTCATTGATGTCTCTGGAATTTGCTTGGAACATATTCCAGTCGACATCGCTCAGTGCATCTTGCAGCATGGCCTCTGAATGGTCAAACCACCGCTTTACGTCCCTTGTCACTGTCGTTTCCCGTACTAGCCGTTGTTTATACTCCGGCAGCAGGAAAATGGCAGCGAGGTCAGATTTTCCAAAAGGAGGGAGAGGAACGGCCTTGTAGCCTTTCCTGAACGGCGTGTAGCAGTGGTCCAAGGTTCTCCCTCTCAAGATGGCCTGGCCGAGTGCAGTCGCCATCCTGGTAGGTCCGCTGAGATTGGGCGTTTTTTAAACTTGTATATTCTTAAAAAATATATTTTTAAGTACCAACACACTAGCACTAATAATGTACTACCGGAAAACACTCGTAAAACTAAACATTAGCGTAACCGAAGATTTATTAATAATAATAATAATAATAATACATTTTATTTATATAGCGCTTTTCATATACTCAAAGACGCTTTACAGAGATTTTGAGAACATAGGGAAATTAATAAATAGATAAATAAGTAAATAAATAAATGAACAGAGAAAGGAGACAGTAGGTGAGGTGACCTTCAGTGGTTGAAGGCAGTACTGAACAGGTGAGACTTCAGCGATGTTTTGAATGTGGTGAGTGTGGGGGAGTCTCTAACGGTTTGGGGTAGTGAGTTCCATAGGGTGGGAGCAGCGATGGAGAAAGCCCTGTCCCCCCAGGATCTGAGTTTAGTCCGGATGTGGGGGGATAGGAGATTGGCAGCGGCAGAGCGGAGGGTGCAGGTGGGAGTGTGCCTGTGGAGGAGGTCGGTCAGGTAGGATGGGGCCAGGTTATGGAGGGCTTTGTAGGTTATGAGGAGGATTTTGTACTGGATTCTCTGGGGGATGGGGAGCCAGTGGAGTTTATAAAGGACGGGGGTGATATGGTCACGGATCGAGGTGTGTGTGAGTAGACGGGCAGCGGAGTTTTGAATGTATTGAAGTTTATTGATGATTTTTGAGGGTGCGCCATAGAGGAGGCTGTTGCAGTAGTCCAGACGGGAGGTGATGAAGGCGTGGATGAGGGTTTCTGCAGCTGTGGAGGAGAGGGATGGACGGAGACGGGCAATGTTTTTGAGGTGGAAGAAGGCTGTTTTTGTGATGTGTTTGATGTGTTTGTCGAAGGAGAGGGTTTGATCAAGGATGATTCCAAGATTCCGGATGTGAGGTGAGGTGGATACTGGGAGACCATCAATGTTGAGGATGAAGTTTTGGGTGGATTTGGTGAGCATTTTTGGACCAATGATGATGATTTCAGATTTGACACTGTACTCACCGATCCAGCGTGGCCGACGGAGATGTGTTATGTCGACACCAAAACAAGTACCCTGATGCGGCTGTGGTGGTGGCTGGAGATTTTAATAGGGCAAATCTCAAAAAGGTCGTGCCTGACGTCTGCCAACACATCACGTGTGTCACCAGAGGGCACGTTCATGTTCACTCATGTTCATTCACGCACGCACTCACTCGCGTTCAGTCACTCTTGCTTGTTCACTAGCTCGCTCACTCGCATGCTCACTCTCGCTCACACACTCACTTGTGCTTACTCACTCACGCACTCACTCGCGTTCAGTCACTCTTGCTTGCTCACTAGCTCGCTCACTCGCATGCTCACTCTCGCTCACACACTCACTTGTGCTTACTCACGCACGCACTCACTCGCATTCAGTCACACTTGCTTGTTCACTCTAGCTCGCTCACTCACTCGTGCTCACTCTCGCTCACTCTCGCTCACACCCTCACTTGTGTTCACACACTCATGTTCACTCACGCACACGCACGCATGCACGCACGCATGCACTCACTCGCACTCACTCGCGTTCAGTCACTCTTGCTTGCTCACTCCAGCTGGCTCTCTCACTCACTCACTCACTCTCGTTCACTCATTCACTCTCGTTCACTCATTCACACTCATTTACCCCGAGCTGAATGTAACTGAAAGAATGCTTACATTCAAATATGAGATTCCTTACAGTATGAGAGTTACAATGTTGCTTTGAATTACTTATTAAAATTAAATTGTAAAAGCATTCACAGAGAGCAGCTGTATTTAAATCTATAAATGATGCTAATTGTGGCCAAGTGCTGAGACTCTCTTTGCTTGCTAATTTATGTTGCATTGCCATGATAAACACCTTTGTACTCCAGTCTTTATGTTGATGCAATGGGAAAGCTTCACTGTAATTCACCCATTCATTTTTTGCTATTGTGTTTGAAAATTTGTTCATAATGGATTCACTGCACTGAAACTCTAGTTAATTACCGTGAGTCTGTTGAATTAAACAAAATATAATGAATGCTTTATTAATCATCCGTACAAAATTATTGCATAAAATTGACTTGAAACAAAAACAAGATATAGTAACAATCTTTGCAACATAAGATGTAATGAGCGTTGTTTAAAGATTGGAGGCAGCATGCAACCGTTTTCATTCGCTTCAAGTACTGATAGTGAGGTACTTAACTATATTGGCAGTAACACCATAATGATAGCGGTATTGTAATAGCTTGATGGATCTTTATTGTACAGGACTATTTAATTTAATAGGTTTTCAGAACCTTAGGCATTAATCGCATTCCCTGATTGACAGGGGCAGCAAGGGAAAAGAGCACCTTTTATTGTTTGTACTCATCAAATCTGTTAAACCTAATTCTGTAGAGTATTTGCATATTCTGAAGTATTTCTTCTGAGTGGACTTAAATCCTCCTCGAGTGTTTGATGCATTTTTATATTCATTCTTAAGGTATCTACATGCACTATTAGTTCTGTATAATGCAGCCAGGCATAATCTCTCAGATAAGGATGGTCTTGAACAAGACTTTCTATGAAGGATGGCATGTTACATTTCTGACTTATTCTACTCAGCCTGTATAATAACTGAAATGTCAAGCACTGTTCACAGAGTATCTGAAATGTATGCCTGCCAGCAGTGGACACCAGGAAAGGCAGTAGATGTTTCCAGAATGTTCATTGTGTGTTAAAAACCTCATTTTGTACTTCATTATTTAACTTTTATTTGTCAAACTAACATATTTTCATTTCTCTCCAGAGATGCTGCCTGTCTCGCTGAGTTACTCCAGCATTTTGTGTTAATCTTCGATTTAATCCAGCATCTGCAGTTCCTTCCTACACAGCTGATTATATAGTAATGGTTTGGTATTTAAATGTTGCAGAATTTAAAAAACTTTGCAGAAGTGAACAGTAAATTTCATAAATGTTGGACAACTAATTCCCAGTTACTGCATTCAGCTATCATCAAGACCAGACACTTGTGAAATATATTAGTGCGGATATGAATAATTGCTCAATCAATTTACAAAGTAAGGTTGTCCTCACTGGATGATGGAGATGATCTGGTTAACTTGTCCAACTAGACCAGAGAAGTGTATTTGCAATGTCCACATACGACATGTTACTTTGCCTTCATTTCTTCTAGACACAAAGATGTAATTTTTCTGTTTATTTGACAAAACTAGGTGATCAATTGTTGATGTACACAGTCATGTACAAGGAAGAAAGGAGGACCCGGCGTCGGGGGACTGCCATGAGTGGGGGTAGAGCAATGGACAACGGGGACCGGGCGTGGGGGGACCGCCATGAATGGGGGTAGAGCAACGGGGACCCGGGATGGGGGGGTAGAGCAATGGGGACTCGTGGGGGGAACCGCCATGAGTGGGGGTAGGACAATGGACAACGACGACCCGGCGTGGGGTAGAGCAACGGGGACCTGTGGGGGGAACCGCCATGCAGGGGGTAGAGCAATGGGGACCCGGGATGGGGGGGTAGAGCAACGGGGACCCGGCGTGGGGAGACCACCATGAGTGGGGGTAGAGCAATGGACAACGGGGACCCGGCGTGGGGAGACCGCCATGCAGGGGGTAGAGCAATGGGGACCCGGGATGGGGGGTAGAGCAACGGGGACCCGGCGTGGGGAGACCGCCATGAGTGGGGGTAGAGCAATGGACAACGGGGACCCGGCGTGGGGAGACCGCCATGCAGGGGGTAGAGCAATGGGGACCCGGGATGGGGGGTAGAGCAACGGGGACCCGGCGTGGGGAGACCGCCATGAGTGGGGGTAGAGCAATGGACAACGGGGACCCGGCGTGGGGGGGTAGAGCAACGGGACCCGTGGGGGGAACCGCCATGCAGGGGGTAGAGCAATGGGGACCCGGGATGGGGGGTAGAGCAATGGACAATGGGGACCCTGGGGGGACTGCCATGGGTGGGGGTAGAGCAATGGACAATGGGGACCCTGGGGGGACTGCCATGAGTGGGGGTAGAGCAATGGACAATGGGGACCCGTGGGGGGACCGCCATGAGACCGCCATGAGTGGGGGTAGAGCAATGGACAATGGGGACTGCCATGCAGGGGGGTAGAGCAATGGGGACCCGGCGTGGGGGGACCGCCATGAGTGGGGGTAGAGCAATGGACAATGGGGACTGCCATGCAGGGGGGTAGAGCAACGGGGACCCGGCGTGGGGGGACCTCCATGAGGGAGGGGGGAGGGGGGGAAGAACAAAGGGGGAACGGGGGGGGGTATGGTCTGTAACTTTGTAAGCACCCCTTGTGGACGGCTATTTGCATACGGTGGCAAGGTATGCAAGCAACGAATTTCACTGTGACAATACAGTATTCAGTTCAGTAATATTTTCCTGTTCTATTCTAAAGTACTATTGACTGCTTTTCTTTCTTTTTCCAGGAGTCGCCATCCGGCCGTAGGAAGGCCCTGGCCACCAGCAGCATCAACATGAAGCAGTACGCAAGCCCCATGCCCACACAGACCGATGTCAAACTCAAATTCAAGCCTTTATCGAAAAAAATAGTTGCTGCCACACTACAATTTTCTTTATCTTGCATTTTCCTGAGAGAAGGCAAAGCAACGTAAGTCTCTTGGATTCATCGAACATGTCTGCAGTTGCTTAAGATGCATTTTACATCTCAAATATATTTTTATTCCATTCAGTTACATGGCAATAGAAACATAGAAAATAGGTGCAGGAATAGGCCATTGGGCCCTTTGAGCCAGCACTGCATTCCATATGATCATGGCTGATCATCTAAAATCACTACCCCGTTCCGGCTTTCTCCCCATATCCCTTGATTCCCTTAGCCGCAAGAGCTAAATCTAACTCTCTCTTGAAAACATCCAGTGAATTGGCCTCCAATTCTGTGGCAGAGAATTCCACAGATTCACAACTCTCTGGGTGAAAAAGTTTTTCCTCATCTCAGTTCTAAATGGCCTACCCCTTATTCTTAAACTGTGACCCCTGGTTCTGGACTCCCCCGGCATCAGGAACATTTTTCCTGCATTTACCCTGTCCAATCCTCTAAGAATTTTAAATGTTTCTATAGGATCCCCTATCATCCTTCTAAATTCCAGCGAATACAAGCTCAGTCGACCCATTCTTTCATTATATGTCAGTCCAGCCATCCCGGTAATTAACCTGGTGAACCTACGCTGCACTCCCTCAATAGCAATAACGTCCTTCCTCAAATTAGGAGACCAAAATTGCACACAATACTCCAGGTGCGGTCTCACCATGGCCCTGTACAACTGCAGGAGGACCTTGATCCTAAACTCAAATCCTCTCGCAATAAAGGCCATAATGCCATTGGCTTTCTTCACTGCCTGCTGGACCTGCATGCTTACTTTCAGTGACTGATGTACAAGGACACCCAGGTCTCGTTGCACCTCCCCTTTTCCTAATCTGACACCATTCAGATAATCTGCCTTCGTGTTCTTGCCACCAAAGTGGATAACCTCTCATTTATCCACATTATACTGCATCTGCCATGCTTCTACCCACTCACACAACCTATCCAAGTCACCCTGCTGCCTCAGAGCATCCTCTTCACAGCTCACAATGCCACCCAGATTTGTGTCATTCGCAAACTTAGAGATGTTACATTTAATTCCCTCGTCTGAATCGTTAATGTACATTGTAAACAACTGGGGTCTCAGCACCGAGCCTCGCGGCACCCCACTAGTCACTGCCTGCCATTCTGAAAGGGACTCGTTAATTCCTACTCTTTGCTTCCTGTCTGCCAACCAGTTCTCTGTCCATATCAATACCCTACCACCAATACCATATGCTCTAATTTTGCACACTAATCTCTTGTGTGGGACCTTGTCAAAGGCTTTTTGAAAGTCCAAATACACCACATCCACTGGCTCTCCCTTACCATTCTACTTGTTACATCCTGAAAAAAATCCAAAAGATTAGTTAAGCATGATTTCCCTTTCATAGATCCATGTTGACTTTGACCGATCTTGTCACTGCTTTCTAAATGCACTGCTATAACATCTTTAATAATTGACTCCAGCGTCTTCCCCCACTACCGATGTAAGGCTAACTGATGTATAATTCCCCGTTTTCTCTCTCCCTCCTTTCTTAAAGAGCTGAGTTACATTGGCTACCCTCCAGTCCACAGGAACTGAACCAGAGTCGAGAGAACATTGGAAAATGATCACCAATGCATCCACGATTTTTAGGGCCACCTCCTTGAGTACTCTGGGATGCAGACCATCAGGCCCTGGGGATTTATCTGTCTTCAGTCCCATCTGTTTACCTAACACCATTTTTTGACTAATGTGAATTCTCTTCAGTTCCTCCCTCCCACTAGATCCTCGGACCCCTAGTTTTCTGGGAGATTGTTTGTCTCTTACTTAGTGATGATAGAACCATAGTACTCATTTAACTGTTCTGCCATTTCCTTGTTTCCCATTATAAATTCACCTGTCTCTGACTGTAAGGGGTAGATCAGTCACTATATTCCTGATCCAGGCTGGGTCTTCAGACTGACATCCTATGGAATGTGTCTTGCACATGTGTAGTCGTAGCTTTATTGATAAGATAGTAGAACAATCGAGATGGTTGAGAGCGTGGGACTCTTTCTCTGCAGTCTCCAATGCTATGGCTAACAAAGAACTTTAGATGAAGTTAAATGACTCATCGTCATTACAACGTCTTACATGGATGGTGTCAGGAGTGATCTTCCGCAACAACATCAGCTGGAAATTTGTGAGGTTTTTTTCTCTCTTTTCTTCACGAGAGAGGTCAGAGAGTCTGTTTGCTACTATGGCTGATGCATTTCGGAAGCCGGATCCTCTTATCTTCGACAGCAACATCGGTGAACGCTGGCGCATTTTCGAGGAATAGTTTGATGTTTTTATCGCAGCCGCTCATTATGACAAACCGTTTCGGGCTCAAGCAAATATGCTCCTCAATCTTGCCAGACTGGAGGCTTTTGAACGAGCTAAGCAATTTGAGTATGTGGTGGCATTCATACAACCTGCCGTTGGGGGTCAACCTGCGGTCGTCACCCCTGCCGAGTCGAGGGAGGATCCTGAGTGTGGAACATTCCCACAACTATGCAGCCCTCGGACCAATCCTACCATGGAACGTCTCAAGTCCAACTCCCGCAATCAAAAGGAGGGTGAGACTGTTGAATCATTTATTTGCGCTTTAAAAACGGCAGCGAGGAGCTGTAGGTTTGGTGTGCTCTCTGATGAGCTTATCAGAGACAGGCTAGTTTGTGGTCTCATTAGTGACAAACTAAGAAAAGAACTTGTGCGCGACTTTGACTTAACTCTGGATAAGGCTAAATCCATCTGTGAGAATCATGAGGCAACTATTCTTAACACCCGAACGCTAACTAATGCACAACGATCTGCCACAAGTATCGATGTCGTTCAGGCTGGTTTCCGGAAAGAACGTAAACCTGAGATAGTGGTGAGAATCCAGCCAGATCAGTCTGGAATGCATTTTATTGTGGGCTGTACCACTGTGGAGGAAAGCATGCAGCAAAAAGGGAGAAATGCCCTACTTTCGGCCAAATTTGTCATGCCTGTAAGAAACGTAATCATTTCAGGAGATGCTGCAAATCCACATCACAGGCTTCCAACAGAGGGATAAATAGACAGCCCTGCCCAGGTACAGTCGGCATCACAGTCTGTTCCATCTGATAGCAGTACTGAAGAAATGGCCAATGTTGTAGGTGTCGCACTGCTACTGGATTCGGTTGAGGCACAACGAGTAACGAATGACGAGCCTTTGTTACTCTGCTGGTTAATGGTGTCGAAGTCGAAGTGAAAATAGACACTGGTGCCAAGTGCAATGTTATGTCTAAAAATGGATTCAAATCACCAAGGAATGCCATTACAAGCCGAGCAGGTAAAGGTATGCAGTACCATCCTAGTGGCGTATGGTGGCTGCAACATCAAACTCATCGGGAAGGCAAAGCTGCAGTGCCAACTAGGGGTACAGTCATATAGGCTATCGTGGTACATTGTTGATAATAACGTAGTGCCACTGCTAGGACTCCAAGCATGTCAAGACATGGGGCTGGTTTTGTTCAGCAAAGTCGTTCACCAGCTGACCCCGATTAAAGATGACACGTCACAGCAATTTCTTACGGAGTATAGCGATCTCGTCACCGACGAGCTTGGAAAGCTACCAGTAGCATATTCAATGACACTGGATCCGGACGTAAGACCCTTTGTTGGTTCCGCACATCGCATCCCCATAGCTTCAAAGCCCAACTGGACAGAGTGCAGACACTGGGCATCATCACGCCCGTCGTGGAACCAACGGACTGGGTGTCCTCTATGGTTGCTACTACCAAAAAGAACAAACAAGGGATCCACATATGCATCCACACTGCTGTGAAAGGCTGCACCACCCCACGCGCACGCTGGAAGAGATGGCTGCCCCCATGGGTAAAGCAATGATATATTCTGTGCTGAACGCCGAGCTCTTTCTGGCAGATTCCACTCGACCACGTCATCTGTGCTTACCACTTTCAGCACTCCGTTTGGCCGCTACAGATTCCTCTGGATGCCATTAGGAATCAACTCGGCCAGTGAGGTGTTCCAACGCACCATGGAACAAATTTTCGAAGGCTATCCCTGCTCTATCATTGTTGATGACATTATCGCTGCAGGTACGGATGTAAAGGAACATGATTCCAATCTAAAGAAAGTGCTGGACTGTGCCAGGAGTGTGCACTTAAAACGTAATCCTCTCAAGTGCAAGTTCTGTGTGAACCAGGCGTGAACATGGGACATATTTTCACAAGCGAAGGCCTCAAAGCCGACCCTTCGAAGACGTCGCCATCAGTGAGATGACGGCACCAACAGATGTCCCCGCCCTGCAGAGATTCCTCAGGAGGGTCAATTACCTGGGGAATTCATTCCGCACTTCAGCGAACTGTCCTCACCCTGCGGCAGCTCACCCACAAAGGCACTGCCTGGATGTGGGACAAGCAGCAGTAAAGCGCGTTTGATACTCTCTAACATCACATGTCGTGTTCTCCTACACTGTCCTATTTCGACGTAAATAAGCCTGTCGCGCTCACTTGTGACGCTTCGCAATGCGGCCTTGCCTTGCCTGCAGGAAGGGAAGCCTGTGGCGTAGGCTTCCAGGACAATGACGGACACTGAGACTACAGATGCACAGATCGATGCACAGTTGCTGGCAGTGGTCTTTGCGTGTACCAAGTTCAATATCCACACCTTCGGCATGCCAGTGACCATCAAAACGGATCACCAGCCACTGGTAACCATCCCAAACAAGCGTATCCACGCGGTTCCAGCACGACTACAAAGGATGATGTGAAGGCTCCAGAAGTGCGACATTGCACTTGTTTACAAACGCGGAACACCTATGTACCTGGCCGACAATCTGTCTCGGGCTCCAAGGAAATCCACTGCCCAGCTGGCGGCTGAGAAGGACACTTTCGACGTTATGGTAGTCAACCTCATCTATCGTCTCGCATGGAGGAGCTGATGACACACACAGCTAAGGCCCCCACCTTGCAGACACTCACCTCTATCAATAAACTTGGATGGCCCAGCAAGCAGCACACGCTTCTGCCCTCTATTCAGCCCTTCTTTCCCGTTAGAGACAGTGATGACGGGGTCGTCATGAAGGGTTACAAAGCAGTGACGCTCCAACGGGAGTACGTCGACGCCATACACAGGGGACATCCAACGGGAGTACGTCGACGCCATACACAGGGGACATCCAACGGGAGTACGTCGACGCCATACACAGGGGACATCCAACGGGAGTACGTCGACGCCATACACAGGGGACATCCAACGGGAGTACGTCGACGCCATACACAGGGGACATTCAATGGGAGTACGTCGACGCCATACACAGGGGACATCCAACGGGAGTACGTCGACGCCATACACAGGGGACATCCAACGGGAGTACGTCGACGCCATACACAGGGGACATCCCGGAACAGAAGCCACAGTGAAAAGAGCGAGGGACATTTTTTTCTGGCCTGCAATTGCGGATAACATTCTCCAAAGGATACAATTTTACCCCGTGTGCAACAGTACCAAGCCGCATCAGCAGAGAGAACCACGTCTGCTGCACCCAGCTGCCTTGGTCCCTGGTGGCGACTAACATCTTTGAATGGCACAATCAACAGTACCTTGTGCTTGTGGACTCGTACTCCAGCTGGTTTGAAATCGATCTACTTCGCACTTCTACTTCTGCGGTGATTCTGAAGGTAAATAGATTTCTCGGTCCATGGGGCACCACTTACTCTCATGTCTGACAATGCTGGGCAATTCACGAGCCAGCTCTTCAAGGTTTTTGCTGTGCAATGGGACTTCAATCATGTCACCAGCAGTCTGGAGTATCCACAATCGAATGGGCTGGCAGAACGGGCTTCCGGCAGCGCCAAACAGGTCATGGAAAAGTCCCACCGAGCCCGGTCAGGCAATCTCCTCAATCTCCAAAACATTCCAGGTGACGCGACTCTTGGCTCTCCAGCTCAAAGACTAATGTCCAGACAGACATGCGCTGCCCTTCCCGTCTGGAAGCAATTGCTAGAGGCACACGTGCTCAAGCCACAGGTGGTTCAGGCTCAGCTACTCCGCAGCGGTAGAGTTGCTGCTTTACAGCGAATGCAGTGCCGGAGACTCAGGTTCGATCCTGACTACGGGTGCTGCACTGTAAGGAGTTTGTACGTTCTCCCCGTGACCTGCGTGGGTTTTCTCCGAGATCTTCGGTTTCCTCCCACACTCCAAAGACGTACAGGTATGTAGGTTAATTGGCTGGGTAAATGTAAAAATTGTCCCTAGTGGGTGTAGGATAGTGTTAATGTACGGGGATCACTGGGCAGCACGGACTTGGTGGGCCGAAAAGGCCTGTTTCCGGCTGTATATATATGATATGATATGATATGATATGATTGTTCAAGTCGTTCCCTCCAACCTGTGCAGGAAGAGCAGACTGTCAGGCTCCAAACCCAGAAAGGCTACGATTGTATGAGCACGGTCAAAGAGAAATGCCAGGAACCCAGATCCTATCTTGTTCAGTCATAAGGTACCTCTACAAAAGAAATCGTAGACACCTCTTACCGGTAGAGGAGCCGGTACCATCATAGCGAATCCCGTACGATCCCTCGGAGTATCCAGATGAAATGATGTGGACAAAAGATGGACAGACCCTTCTAAATGACAAACACATGACAGTGGATCGTGAACAGTTTTGGAATCAGGTGCCCACGTCTGCACCTGCAGAAGACCCACTGGTGACGTTGCTGCTGGTGGAGGAACCACCCATGGAAAAGTCACCTGTTAAGCCGGTACCGGTAGAGAAATCGCCTGTGAAGCTCGTGCCGGTGGTGGCATCACCAGTGAGAAGTACCACTGAAGGGCCCTACAAAACTCGGGCAGGAATGGTCTGCAAACCGAATCCCAGATACAAGGACAAATGACTTAATGTTTTTATACACGATCGTTGGTGCGGATATTGCTTTGGTTTGCATTGTTTTGCTTGCTTTGCTTTGCCATTATTGTTAGATTGTGGAGCAGTATATTCAGGCTTTTTATAAGCTTCGCTATATTGCTTGCATGCATGTTTGCTTTATTTTAATAGGCAAGAAGGAAGATGTAGATTAGTCACTATATTCCTGATCCAGGCCGGGTCTTCAGACTGACATCCTATGGAATGTGTCTTGCACATGTGTGGTCGTAGCTTTATTGATAAGATATTAGAACAATCAAGATGGTTGAGAGCGTGGGACTCTTTCTCTGCAGTCTTCAAAGCTTATGGCTAATAAAGAACTTTAGATGAAGTTAAGCGACTCGTCGTCATTACAACTTCTTACATAAGGGAGCTACATTCGTCTTCACTAATCTTTTCCTTTTTACATACCTAAAGAAACTTTAACAGTCAGTTTTTATATTCCCCGCAAGCTTTCTTTCTTGCTCGTTATTCCCCCTCTCAATTAACCCTCCTCTGTTGAGTTCTAAATGTCTCCCAGTCTTCTGGTTTGCTGCTTCTTCTGGCCAATTTATCTGCCTCTTCCTTGGATTTAACGCGATCCTTGACTTCCCTCGTCAGCCACGGTTGAGCCGCTTTCTTCGTTTTATTTTTTCACCAGACAGGGATGAACAATTTCTG
This sequence comes from Rhinoraja longicauda, assembly GCF_053455715.1. NCBI lineage: Eukaryota > Metazoa > Chordata > Chondrichthyes > Rajiformes > Arhynchobatidae > Rhinoraja > Rhinoraja longicauda. The sequence goes on along the minus strand of NC_135961.1, from coordinate 70,142,020 downwards.
GAGTTCATCCATGCGGTCTTTAAATCTTCGCCATTGCATCGCCACTGTCAACCCTTTAAGTATCATTTGCCAGTCTAGTTTGTCTGTTTGTCTTTATGTTAAATGTATTTGTAAAGCGCTTTGAGCATGTGATAAGGCGCTATATAAAATAAATATATTATTATTATTATTATTATTATTCTAGCCAATTCCTGACTCTTACCTTCAAAGTCTCCTTTATTCAAGTTCAGGACCCTAGTCTTTGAATTAACCGTGTCACTCTCCATCCTAATGCAGAATTCCACCATTTTATGATCACTGTTGCCCAAGGGGCCTTGCACAACAAGATCGCTAACTAATCCTTCCTCATTACACAATACTCAGTCTAGGATGGCCTGCCCTCTAGTCGGTTCCTATATATTGTAAAATTTATTATTGTAAAAATATATTATTTAAAAAACCCATCCCATATACATTCCAGGAAATCCTCCTCCTCAGCATTGTTACCAATTTGGATGGGCCAATCTATATGTAGATTAAATGTCACCCATGATAACTGCTGTACCATTGCTGCACACATCCCTAATCCCTGCTTGATGCTATCCCCAACCTCCCTACTGTTGTTTGGTGGTCTGTATACCTCTCCAAGAAGCATTTTCTGCCCTTGGCTATTTCGCAGTTCTATCCATACCGATTCTACAGCATCCAAACTAATGTCTCTCCTTGCTATTACATAAATCTCCTCTTTAACCAGCAATGCCACCTCACCTCCTCTTCCTTTCTGTCTATCCTTCCTGAATATCGAATACCCCTGCATGATTAGCTCCCAGCCTTGGTCACCCTGGAGCCATTTCCCCGTAATTCCAACTATATCATAACCCTTAACTACTAACTGTGTATTCAATTCATCCACCTTATTTCAAATGCTCCTCGCATTAAGGCACAAAGCTTTCAGGTTAGTTTTGCTTATCTCCCTTCTACCTTTTGCTTCTGCCTTCCTTTCATTGCCCTCTGTCTCTTTGCATTGGGTCCCATCCCCCTGCCCTGCCAGTTTAAATGTGACCATTCCTAATCTCTTTCCCGTTAGCTGCATGGATCCAGGTCCACGTTGTTGACTCCACGCCCCCCCCCCCCCCCCCCCCCCTCCCCCCCCCCCCCTCCCCACCTTTTAGTTTAAACCCACCCATGTAGGACTAACAAACCTGCCTACCAGAATGTCGGTCCCCTTCCAATTAAGGTGCAGACAGTCCCTTTTGTACAGGTCACCCCTGCCCCAGAAGAGATTCCAGTGATCTAGAAATCTAAATCCCTGCCCCCTGCACCAACTTCTCAGCCACACATTCAAATCCCCTATCTCCCTGTTCCTATTTTCACTAGCACGAGGTACTGGAAGCAACCCAGAGCTAACCATCCTAGAAGTCCTGCTTTTCAGCCTCCTGCCTAGTTCTCTATATTTACGTTGCAGAACCTCCTTCCTCTTCTTACCCACGTCATTTGTGCCCACATGCACATCTACTTCCGGCTGCTCACCTTCCCTCTCGAGGATGTTCTGAAGTTGGTCTGAGACGTCTTGGACCCTGGCTCCAGGGAGGCAACACACCTTACTCGAGTCTCGCCTGTCGCCACAGAATCTGCCATCCGCACCTCAGACAATGGAGTCACCCACCACTGTGGCTCTGCCTGACGTCGGTCTCATCGATCGAGTGTCAGCGCTAGGATTCGAGTCACGGATGGGGCGTAGTAGAACTTTTTGGCAATTAATTTACTGCAAGAACTCTGCCATTATTGTTTCTTTGATATGCAGATTATATTGCTGGGTAGATTCCTTTTCCCCTCCTCCACCCCCCTCCTCCACCCCCTCCTCCACCCCCTCTCCTCCACCCCCCTCCTCCACCTCCCCTCCTCCGCCCACCCCCCCACCTCCACCTTCCCTCCTCCACCTTCCCTCCTCCACCCCCCTCCTCAACCCCCCCTCCTCCACCCCCCTCCTCCACCCCCCCTCCTCCACCCCCTCCTCCACCCCCCCCCCCCCCATCTCCACCCCTCGATGAGAGAGACAGTGCATTTGTTTTCATATTTGGTGGCATCTCACCTGCCCTGACCTTGCACGGGGACTCGGGATAATCTGTTTTTACCAGATAAATATCAATTTTGTCAATGAACATTCTGAAATATGCCCACAGCTTTTCATGAGATTTGATTCTGATAAACAGGGATGAGGATATGCAAAGCCTGGCTAGTCTAATGAGCATGAAACAAGCTGATATTGGAAACTTGGATGACTTTGAGGAAGAAAATGAAGATGAAGAAGAAAACCGGGTGAATCAAGAAGAAAAGTCAGCAAAGATCACAGGTTTGATCTCTTATTAACTACTTCAAATTAAAATAGTGAGAGAGAACTTTGGCATTAGATAGTGGGTTATATTATGGTTGAAGATGCATTAATATTGTTTTTTGCTTTCATTTATTCTGTCTGCAGTAAAGGCTATTTCATATTTCATTCTCATGGACATTATAGTATGTTTAACTTTTCCATTTCTTTCATTATTGATACATCTTTGAAGACCGTTCGGGGTGAAAAATGTGTACTGTTTCCAGAGGTCATAAAGGAGATGCCATGAATCTTAAGTTATGATTGACACGTTTGTTTATTTTACACTATTGAGTTTAATGTTCTTGCGTGTTTTTGATTAGGATTCAGTCTGATTGTTAACTGTTTATAGAGTCATAGAGTCCTACAGCACAGAAAGAGGCCCTTCGGCCCATCGTGTCCGCGCCGCCCGTTACCAAACACAGTCTAATTTTAATCCCATTTTCCCACATTTGGACCGTAGCCCTGAATGTTGTAGCATTTCAAGTGCCCATCCAAATGCCTCTTAAACGTTGTGAGTGTTCCAGCCTCCACCACCACCCCAGGCAGTGAGTTCCAGACTCCAACCACCCTCTGGGTGAAAAAGTTCTTTCTCACATCCCCCCGAAACCTCCCTCCCCTTACCCTGTATCTATGTCCCCTCGTTGTTGAACCTTCCACCAGTGGAAGAAGTTCCCCGCCATCTACCTTATCTATGCCCCTCATGATCTTGTACACCTTGATCATGTCCCCTCTCAGCCTTCTCTGCTCCAGGGAAAACAACGTTTTCAACATGGTAACATAAAAAATGATAAGAGTAGTAATTAATCTTTTCTTTAGAATTTACCAAGAGGTGATGGGTTATAAATTTTAGATACCGTAGGGAACTTGCAGGTCAAGCAAGACCGTTGTAAATCTGCAAACATCTTTTGCAATGAGTGCCATTGGATGATCCATTTCCATTTGCTCCTGAAATGCCCACAATCACTTGAGCCAACCTTGATGAGTTCAGTTAATTCCACAATATGTGCAGAAAGCTCTGAGAGCATTGGATGAAGCCAACTCATAGACACAGAAGCATACCGACTATAGTGCTTAAGGTGCGATAAATCTAGAAATAGCCATTCCTTTGGCCAAATTGTTCCAACGTAACCTCAACGCTTGCATAAACATAGAAATTAGGAAGCTTTCCCAAATATGTTCTGTCTAAAATCAAGCAGGACAATCCGATTCCCATTCTTCTATCCTACTCTCAAAGTGATGGAAGATGTGATAAACAGTGTAGTCACGAGGCATGTATGGACCAATAATGTGCTCAGTTAGATTAATGAGTGTTGGAGTAACTCAGCTCATCAGGCAGCAACTCTGGGGAAAAAGGATTGTTGACGTTTTGCGTCTGGACACTAAGTAATGCATGGTTTTCTCAGAAGCACATCTCCGAAAACAACTCTGTGCCAAATATGAACAAAAAAGTGGATTTCTTGAAATTACGTGAAATGATTGTGGCTGTACCTCGTGCTGTACGAATATCACACAACGAGGGGTTCTTTAGGAGCCTTTTGCCCTTATTACCCAGGGGAGATTTACATTACCATGACACAGATATTTCAATTTTCACTGAGAAACCTCCCTGACCACTGACTTTAAATATTTGCCTTTCGTTTATGTGTCCCAATAGTTTTATTGGCAAGATACTTGATAGTGTACACCATGAATCCACTATGAGAATCTGGATATTGTGCAGAGACTGCTGAATAATCTTGTTTGATTGCAGAGCTATGGAAGAGTCAGCTATGTAACCGGGTGAATTGTAACTCAGAATAGCAGAAGTAGAATAGGAAGACTTTCTGGATAGGCAGTCAGAACCATTTGTCCAGGATAAAAATGTCATAGACTAGAGGGCATAGCCTTAAGGTGAAAAGGTCTAAGTTTAAAGAAGAGACGCAGGCAAGATTGTGTGCAAGATCTAAGTGCATGATCCTGTGTTCTACTGCTCTGTGTTCTCTGATATCATCATTTGATTGCAGAAGATCCCACCGAATGCTAACGCTAGCACAGCTTTAGGCTACCTGCTCGGTGCAATAAACTCACAACAGAGCACATATCCAGAAGCAGCCCACATCATAGCCGGGGACTTCAATCATGCAGACCTAAAGTCAGTTCTCCCGAAACTTGAACAACACATAAGATGTGCTACCAGGGGGAAAAACACACTAGACAAGGTTTATTCAAATATTAAGAAGGGTTTCAGGTCAGCACCACTACCACACCTGGGGCAGTCAGATCACCTGTCCATATTCTTAACTCCAGCATACACCCCACTCAGGAGGAAAGCTCCAGTCACCATAAAGACTGTTAAGACATGGCCTGAAGGAGCTTCCTCGCAGCTGCAGGATTGCTTCGAAAGGACCAACTGGGATATTTTTGAGGATCAGGACTTGGAGGAGTATACATCAACTGTACTCTGCTACATCCAAAACTGTGTTGACAATGTCACCGTCGACAAACGTATCCGGTTGTATCCCAATCAGAAGCCCTGGATGACAAAGGATGTCAGGTCTCTCCTCAAGGACCGTAACACCGCCTTCAGGTCTAGTGATAGAGCTCTATACAGTGCCGCTAGAACCAACCTGAAGAAAGGCATCAAGGATGCCAAAGCGTCCTACAAGAGGAAGATTGAGGACCACTTTACCAACAATGACCCACGGCGGGTATGGCAAGGCATCCAGCACATCACCAACTACAAGACCAGCAACCGCACGACTGCCGACGGCGACGCCTCGCTGGCAGAGGAACTTAACTGTTTCTTTGCTCGTTTCGAGGTGAAAGCTGCAGTGGCAGACATAACACCCTCTCGAGCACCTGACAGCAACACCTTCACTGTGCAGGAGTATGATGTTAAGCGCGTGCTCAGAGCAGTGAATCCCAGGAAAGCTGCAGGCCCCGATGGTGTGACGGGCAGAGTGCTGAGGGAATGTGCAGACCAATTATCTGAGGTCTTCACAAAAATTTTCAACCTGTCCCTTTTAAAATCCACCATCCCTCCCTGCCTGAAGTCCGCCACAATCATCCCACTGCCGAAAAAGTCTGTCATCAGCGGCCTTAACGACTACCGTCCGGTAGCACTCACACCGGTCATCACAAAGTGCTTCGAGAGACTGGTCCTGCAGCACATCAAAGCCAGCCTCCCACCCACCTTCGACCCATACCAGTTTGCCTACAGAGCAAATAGGTCTACAGGAGATGCCATCGACACTGCTCTTCACACTGCACTGACCCACCTTGAACACCAGGGGAGCTATGTGAGGATGCTCTTCCTCGACTTCAGCTCTGCCTTTAACACGGTCATCCCGAGCAGACTGGTCACCAAACTTTCCGACCTTGGATTTTCCCAAACCATCTGCCAATGGATCAAGGACTTCCTGACCAACCGCCCCCAAACCGTCAAAATAGGCCCTCACCTCTCCTCCACCATTACACTGAGCACCGGCTCACCACAGGGCTGTGTGTTGAGCCCCATCCTTTACTCCCTCTACACTCACGACTGCGCCCCCACCCATCCCACCAACACCATCATCAAGTTCGCGGATGACACGACTGTGGTTGGACTCATCTCAGGAGGAGATGAGACAGCCTACAGGGATGAAATCCAAAGGCTGGCAGCATGGTGTTCAGTGAACAATCTTGTCCTGAACTCCTCCAAAACAAAGGAACTTATAATTGACTTCAGGAAAACCAGTGTAGAATACGACCCACTCTACATCAATGGGGTCTGTGTGGAAAGGGTACCCGCTTTCAGGTTCCTGGGTACGCACATCGCAGAGGATCTTACCTGGTCTACCAACACCATCACCACAGTGAAGAAGGCACAGCAGAGACTCCACTTCCTGAGGATCCTCAGGAAAATCAACCTGCAGGAGAAGCTCATGATGTCCTTCTATCGCTGCTCCATCGAGAGTGTGCTGGCATACTGTATAACCACATGGTATGCCAGCTGCTCAGAAAAGGACAGGAAGGCCCTTCAGAGGGTCATCACGACGGCCCAGAAGATCATCGGTTGCTCACTGCCCTCCCTGGAGCACCTGTTCAGCCTACGCTGCCTCAGTAGAGCAGGCAAAATAATAAAAGATCCATCCCACCCCGGCCACCGTCTGTTTGTTCATCTGCCCTCTGGTCGACGTTTCAAGTCGATCAAATCCCGAACAAACAGACTTAAGAACAGTTTTTACCCCAGGGCCATACGAGAACTGAACACTACCTTCTGCACTAGGCAACACTGTTAAAAAATCTTTTGTACTTAATATAATTGTATTTATTTGTTTTTGCATTTATTGCATATATGTTTTTACGCACCATCAGGATTGGCTATTTTTTAATTTCGTTGTACTCGTTGCAATGACAATAAATGAATATTATTATTATTATTATTATTATTATTTCCAACAAAGGAGCATTTCATCATCTTCCTTGACATTCAGCAACACTTGTATTGCAGAACCTTGGACTGTTAATGCCGTGGGTTCACCATAAACCAATATATATATCTTGATAAATAAAGGAGAATAACGTTGACAATTATTTTGATTGAGGAATACTTTGCTACTTTGTTTTTTGGGTCTGATGAACAATGTTTGGTAAATCTTACTCTGCATGTTTCTTGTTAACATAAGTGTGTCCACGCTGAGTATTAGAAATTAGATGTTCAACTAATAACTAAAATAGTCACAGTGCATCTTTGTATCGTTGATGTACTTGGGGTTGCATTTGTTTCTTTGAATGGCTTCTGATTGAGACAACAATCACAATACTGTTGTGAAAACATCTTTTTGATTTTTTAAAATGTAACAGTTTTGAATAACAGGATATTATGATCTCAACATTAACTTTCCTCAACTTTAAGATTAGATTTTATTGGTATTTTCTGATTGGTTTAATAACAGTTTAAAGTTAAAATTATCAATTGTTATATAAATCGGTTCCACCATGATAAGTTCATTCATCAAGATACAATTTGTCATCCAACCCATAATTTGCCTGGAACCTAGTTTTCTAACAAGATGTTATAAATTCAAGGTTTGCAAAAGGCTTGTGACACTTGTTCCAAAGTTTGAGTTGATCAAATAATTGAGTTGAATTGTGAATCTGTGGAATTCTCTGCCACAAAAGGCAGTGGAGGAAAATTCACTGGATGTTTTCAAGAGAGAGTTAGATTTACCTCTTAGGGCTAACGGAATCAAGGGATATGGGGAAAAATCAGGAACAGGGTACTGATTTTGAATGATCAGCCACGATCATATTGAATGCTGGTGCTGGCTCGAAGGGACAAATGGCCTACTCCTGCACCTATTTTCTATGGTTCCATGATCATGTTCATGTCATAGGGGCAGAAGTAGGCCATTCGGCCCATTGTGTCTATACTGCCATTCGATCATGGCTGACCTATCTTTCCCTCTCAACCCCATTATCCTGCCTCCTCCCCATAATCCCTGACACCTATACCAATTAAGTATCTGTTAATCTCCGCCTTAAAAATATCCAATGACTTGGCCTCCACAATCCGTGGCAATGAGTTTGCTTCTGACTGTCATTATTTGGGCTGATATGTTTTCAGCACTTATGAACGGTTATGCCATAAAAACAGAACAAATTGCTAACCATGTGCAAGCTTATTCACAAAACTAAAATGTCTGATTCATAAATTCAAAATTAAATTTATTATAAATGGTTCTGTTGCCTGAGGCAATGGTGAGAGTAAATATCTTTGCATTTATTCCATTTCAATTATTTTTATGTAGCAAATTATTTGCCTATATTTCAATAATTGACATCATCCTGAGCTTTTTGTAACAGAAGTGTTTAACATTATTCATCATCTTTAAAGGAAGCTAATATCTGGCGATGTTAAGTCAAACTAGACCAAGTGGACCCGTTGGGCCCCAAACCTCTCCTGCATTGGTGCAGCACCCTCCCCCTCCCCCTCCACCCTCCCCTCCCCCTTCCCCCCTCCTCCTCCCCCCACCTCTCCCCTCTTCCCCCTCCCCTCTTCCCCTCCCCTCTTCCCACTCCCCTCTTCCCCCTCCCCTCTTCCCCCTCCCCCTCTTCCCCCTCCCCTCTTCCCCCTCCCCCCACCTCTTCCCCCTCCCCTCTCCCCCCTCCCCTCTTCCCCTCCCCTCTTCCCCCTCCCCTCTTCCCCTCCCCTCTTCCCCTCCCCTCTTCCTCCTCCCCTTTTCCCCCTCCCCTCTTCCCCCTCCCCTCTTCCCCCTCCCCTCTTCCCCCTCCCCTCTTCCCCCTCCCCTCTTCCCCCTCCCTTCTTCCCCCTCCCCTCTTCCCCTCCCCTCTTTCCCTCCCCTTTTCCCCCTCCCCTCTGCCCATCCCCATCTCCCCCATCACCCCTTCCCCCACTCCATCCCCTTCAACCCCCCTTACTCTCCCTCCCTCCACCCCCTCCCTCCCTCCCTCCCTCTTCCCTCCCTAGGAGATAGATTTAAACTTTAAAATGTGAATAAAACTATAACACTGATATCAATGAAACTTCCATTAGCACCAAAGGGAAGACGGCAAGTAAGGTGGGCCTAAAATTGTCGCGCTATCGTCTACTGTTTTATCTAGTTCAGGAACAAACAAACAAACAAACAAACGAGAGTTTTACTCAATAGATGGATTCAAATGGAAATATTTTTCCTTCCACTGTAACCAGTGAATGGATAAACTTCCAGCTAAAGGGAGAACAATGGAATTGTACATGTTAACTGGATGGGAACACTTTAGATTCAGCATTGAGAATACTTAGGTAACAACCCATTCTTCAGGATATGATATGATTCAGAATTCCTTCCAAATGCTGCAAGCACCGACATTTTAAAGGCAGTGTATAGAGATCATACAGTGGTATCAGTAAACTTGGAATTATTGTAATTCTGAATTCTTTGTTTGAGTCTGAAATGAAAGTATTTTGCTGCTAAAATGACTTCAATTCTTACTATATTCTTACCGACCTCTCTGACCTCTTCACAGGAATAAAAACTGCCACCTGCTCTCTGGACCTCATCCCCTCCAGCTTTGTCAAGGCCTGCCTTCCTGCTCTCTCTCCACTTATCACTGCAACAATAAACTCCTCCCTGTCCACTGGCATCGTCCCGCCATCCCTCAAAATCGCTGCTGTCACCCCCATTCGGAAAAAACCTGGTCTAAACCCTGACACCCCAAACAACTTCAGACCAATCTCCAACCTACCCTTTCTGTCCAAAGTTTTGGAACGTGCTGTAGCTTCCCAACTCAAATACCACCTCTCTACCAATAACCTGTATGAAACTTTCCAATCCGGATTCCGCTCAAACCACTGTACTGAAACTGCGCTCCTCAAAATCACAAACGACATTCTCCTCTCCTCCGATGCTGGCAACCTCAACATCCTCATCCTACTTGACCTCAGCGCCGCCTTTGACACCATAAATCACTCCATTCTCCTCACCCGACTTGAAACCTCCCTTAACATCACCGGCACAGCCCTATCCTGGTTCAAATCTTACCTCTCGGACAGACACCAGTTCATCTCCATTAACAACTGAAATCCCCCACCGCTCCCCTCCCCCAAGGTGTCCTCCAAGGCTCAGTCCTTGGCCCCCTCCTCTTCATCCTCTACCTGTTCCCCCTTGGTCAATTAATCCGCCGTCATGGTCTCAACTTCCACTGCTTCGCCGATGATATCCAGCTCCTCATCTCCACCAAGTCAATCTCCCCCACCACACACTCTACACTGACAAACTGCATCACTGAAATAAAATCTTGGCTTCAATCAAATTTCCTCAAACTCAATTGCAACAAATCTGAAATCATCATCATTGGTCCAAAAACGCTCACCAAATCCACCCAAAACTTCATCCTCAACATTGATGGTCTCCCAGTATCCACCTCCCCTCACATCCGGAATCTTGGAATCATCTTTGATCAAACCCTCTCCTTCGACAAACACATCAAACACATCACAAAGACAGCCTTCTTCCACCTCAAAAACATTGCCCGTCTCTGTCCATCCCTCTCCTCCACAGCTGCAGAAACCCTCATCCATGCCTTCATCACCTCCCGTCTGGACTACTGCAACAGCCTCTATGGCGCACCCTCAAAAATCATCAGTAAACTTCAATACATTCAAAACTCCGCTGCCCGTCTACTCACCCACACCCCGATCCGTGACCATATCACCCCCGTCCTTTACAAACTCCACTGGCTCCCCATCCCCCAGAAAATCCAGTACAAAATCCTCCTCATAACCTACAAAGCCCTCCATAACCTGGCCCCATCCTACCTGACCTACCTCCTCCACAGGCACACTCCCACCTGCACCCTCCACCTGTTCGTTTACTTATTTATTTATTTATCTATTTATTCATTTCCCTATGTTCTCTAAATCTCTGTAAAGCGTCTATGAGTATATGAAAAGCGCTATATAAATAAAAATGCATTATATGCAGCATAATATTGTGACCCATAAATCAGAGGTAAATCACTGCAAATTACCTTGGAAGAGTAAGAAATTGGGAAGAGGTACATATTTCAGTTGAAGATAGACACAAAAAACTGGAGTAACTTAGCGGGACAGACTATCTCTGGAGAAAGAATGGGTGACTTTTCGGATCGAGACCCTTCTTCAGACCCGAAACGTTACCCATTCCTTCTCTCCAGAGATGCTGCTTGTCCCGCTGAGTTACTCTAGCTTTTTGTGTCTATCTTTAGTTTAAACCAGCATCTGCAGTTCCTTCCGACATATTTCAGTTGCTTGTCTTAGTCTCACTTGGTTAGAGTGTGGAACCTGCTGTTCTATCACAGCAATGACCTTGAGAAGTTGGTGAAGAGGGGAATTGTAGAATGTTTGCAGATGCTTTCATAGAGCTGGGAAAGTGTGTAAAGTCAAAATACAGCTGCAAATGTGCGGTGTTCTCAACTTTCTATGGTACATAGAAACTATGTGCTGCAAATAAAAACCAGCAGAGTAGAGAAGGGTTTAGGAATTATATGACAAGAAACAATCTTATCAATGGGGTGGGAGGTTCTATAGGTGATTACAAAGTTTGGAGCAATCAAAGGAAGAAGAATTGTTAAATGTGCTTAATAAAATGAGTTTAATTATTGCAATAAAAATAAATGAACATAAACCGTATTTAATGAAGATTAGAGAACACCATGTGAATAAACTTTCACTAAAGATTACAAAACCACAGAGGCAGAGTTTGTCCAGTATGCAAGTAAGAGACAACCAGAAACATTCTATTGAAGATTTTATGGTGAATGATCACCTCAGAGCTGAACACTAATGGTCCATGGGAGTTGATCTTGACGTGAGAGGAGCAGCTTATTTTGAAAGCATAGTACTCTCTTTGACCTTTTTCTTATTTCTTAAAGCATTTTTGTGTAAATTAAACAATGCAATAGAAGAATGCTTACAGACAAGGCATTTAAGAACTTCTCAGCATGATATATTTTAAAGTAAGGTCATAAGGAATAGGAGTAGAATTAGGCCATTCGGCCCATCAAGTCTACTCCGCCATTCAATCATGGCTGATCTACCTCTCCCTCCTAACCCTATTCTCCTGCCTTCTCCCCATAACCCCCGCCTTGAATATTTAACGTGGCTGAAAACATTGAAATGTGATGCTGAAGAACTCTGTTGAAGACTGAATGTTGGCCACTGCTGCTCAACATCGTGTACTGGGGCATTTACAACTGCTGCTCAACATCGTGTGCAGGGCAGGGCATTTAAAACAATTGGTTTATTAACGCCAATTGACTTGGTCATTGCAGTACGGTTAAGAATCTGTGTTCATTATAATGTTTTTTCTACCATTGTTAATCAACAACTACTCACGACTAATGATGTTAAATACAAAAACCTTGTAAAATATGATGAAAGTTTAATCTTCGGTTCTAATGATACTGGACATCCTTTCTGCATGTGTTTCTGATTGAAGCATATCACACAGGAATACAACTTGAGCAACTGAACAGAGCATTTGGTTGTTTACAAGCAAGAGAGATTTTGGTTCATTTTTGAAGTAATTGTACACATTATGAGTAACATTAAAGTGCTGTGAGAATTGCAAATGAGACATAAGATGAATCTGATAAGGAATGTCTTTTGGGAGCACTATGCCTCCGCTTGTTGCAGAAATTCCTGACATGATTATTTCGACTGGCTTGTGTTTACAGAGATAGTAAACCAGTTGAATGCTCTGAGCAGCTTAGATGAAGAACACGATGACTGCCTAAAACAAGCAAATAAGCCTGCAGCTAAATCAACCAGTTCTTCTGAAGGTCTACATGCTTTCTTCCTTTCTCTTTCATGCTCTGCTTCTGTGCTGTAGTTGGTGAGCTGTAATGTTCTGTCACCTCACTTGTTTTGCTTTTGCTTAAATTATTTTCTTGTATCTGCTGATATGCTCTTTGGTAATTGCATGCATGCCCTTTTTCATTTGCTGTCTGTGGTGCAGCAGTACATATCTAGTGCATTTCTCCCCGTACTAAAGCTGGTAACTACTAGGGATGCAGAGTGCTGCATGTGGGATTCTGTTCTGCATATGTGTAAAGTCTTGAATTCAGACCACTATTTAATGTCACAGTCAGAAAAAAAGTTGATTGAATAACCTGTTTTTCTTCTTTTGTTGTAGTCAACGTTATCTATTGGTTAGCCAATTGGGAATGATTGCAGGAAACAATTGACCTTGTGGGGTGGAATCATTCCTTTCTAGTACTGGAATATGTTTGTATCCTGGTTTTTAAGTTTGGGATTATTTCAAGAAAGTGCACATCCAATACCTCCCAATGGGTGTGGTTTCACCAGAGTGTGTGTCCTGATATTTTGTAAGAGTAAAACATAGGTTTCTGAAGCTGTCTTGTCTTTCTGTTAGAGGATGAAATAGTCTCCTCTCTACCCCCATTCTGCCTCAATTATGCAGAGAGATCATGCCTGCCTTCTGATTTGTTTTTCTCACCAGGAATTCTCTAATACATTAGGCAGGGGAAAGGTTGTTCAAGCCTTGGAACAGGCTGTTAAAGATCATAAGATGATGGGAGGCTTCTGTTATAATGAGAGACTCAGGAGAAACTAACACTACCTTGGGTCAGATAGAGAGCGTCATGTGGAGGTATCATGGTTTTGACAATCTAAGCATGAGGCAATTTCTCCTAACTCATGGGTGTCAATTTAAACTCACTGCCTTTAAAAGCTAAGAATTTTTGTAGAATGTCAGTTCCCTGATTGGAAATTATGGTGGAAACCGAAATATAAAATATTTTAGAAAAACACAAACAGCACAATGTAGCATTCCTTGATAGACAAGTTTTTAATGTTGATCTTATTAACTCATGGTAAATCTATTTAATTTGCTGGATTCCCTAGGGTAGTGGGAAACTTTCTTGTTTTTGATTGGTGCCAAAAACGTTGAATTCTGGATTTTGACTGAATTCCCTGATCTCAGGTGCAGGTCTTTTCTGAAAGTGATCTGCTGCTTGTTCAATAATTAATTAGTTAGGCCAGTCCTCTAAATGACCAAACCTTTTATGAACCTGTTAGCCTTCTGGTACAATGATGAAAGTTCCGATGTTTGACTATTTTGTGGGTGGCAACTTGAGTGGAAATGAAAAATCGAACTATTATTGTAGAGTGTTAAAGTCAGAAAATCACGTTGAATATTATATTGTGGATCACTAGATATTTTTGATAAATTATCTTTTAATTATAAAATAATTTTAGAAAAAACTATCTGTCGTGCATGATAGCAAGAGCCAAATGGCCTAATTTATCTCCTGTCTTATGGTTTATAGTTTGGTCCTGATTTACTGCCAAGTGTTCCAGGTAGAAGATATTTGTAGTGCCGTGTGGCAGAGATAAAATACAAAGCTTGCAGATTAATTGGCTTGCTCTTGAGTTTTGATTTGAAGAAAAATTGCATAGGCTTCACTGATGCATTACTATGGTATAACATGTGAATTATTGATTATGATGAATAGAAAATAATGGTAAAGTTTTCTTTGAACAAAATGCAAAGTGCTGGAGGAACTCAGTGGATCAGGCAGTACCTGTGGGGGGAATTCTGTCTGAAGAAGGGCCCCAAAGTGAAATCCTCTACAGATACTGTCTTACGGTGTTCCTCCAGCACTTTGTGTTTGCTCAAGATTACAGCATCTGCAGTTGTGTTTTAAATCTTTCTCTGATGCAGATGCTCCATTGTGTATTTATGCCATCAACTGTGGCCCCCGTGAATTCTGTAAATAGTTCTGTCCTTGTTGGTAAAAATGAAATTAAAAGAACACTATTCAATTAACAAAGAAGGCCTTAAATACTAATTCAAAGTTCTTACAAAGGGTAGGTGCTGTTGATTCTCCAATATCTAAGTATTTAATAATTGTCTAAAAAATATAAAGGGGAAGTAAGATACCTTTATTATACATTTAAGTAAAGTAATCCTTTGGTTTGTATATTACATTCCTAGTTGTAGTGATCTTAAGGTAAAAGTGAATTAGTGTTAAAAAACAAAGTACTTGTGCGATAACATCAGGATAAGCGCTCAACCATGCAAACCAAGCCCAATGCCAAAGTCAGATGTAAATGACCTACACACTTCTGCTATAGGGCAATAACTAACTGTACATTCAGTTATCAGCTATCTGCATGTTGACAAACACACAAGCTGAATGTTTAACCAAGAAACCCAATCCCAATGCTGCATGAGCATCTAAAATGCCTTTACACAGTTAAACTATGCCATGCTAAAAACTATACTGTATCATCAACACGACTGACAAATGCGAGATGGTGAAATATTTTAAATGTTACGTATTGTCCATTACTTAAAGAATCAAAATTGAATTGTATGAAAATGTAATTGGCAAAAATAATCAAAAGGTCACATTTATGCTGAAACATTTATTTATTTCAATTTTTGAACTTTTTTTCTCAAAAATATCTCAAATACATAGCTGACGACATAACTAACAGGTACAGGTGGATCACTCTTATCCTGATGTTCTGCTGCAAAAACAATCTGTTCAGCCACACTCCAGGCTTCACAGTTCTTTTACTCTCTTTGCATTATTTCATTATTCAACTTGTACAACACATTTTACAGTTTTTGCCCAATTAATGCTAAATGTCCAATGCAAACCATTCAACATTGAACTATATTGATGACAGCCACTTACTCTTTATCGAAGTCAGACACAATATCTTGTTAGTCACAGGGTGATATATTTAATGTGGTGGCACAAAAAACTGCAGATGTTGGAGTGTTGACTTCTACAGCTACCTTGACTATACTTCCTCTTACCCTGCCTCTTGCAAAGACACCATCCCTTACTCTCAGTTTCTCTGCCTCAGCCCCATCGGCTCCCAAGATGAGGCTTTCCATTCTAAGGCATTCGAGATGTTCTCTTCAGTTTCATGAGACAGTTAGATTTAGCTCTTAGGGCTAAAGGAATCAAGGGATATGCAGTAAAAGCAGGTACGGGGTACTGATTTTAGATGATCAGCCATGATCATATTGAATGGCAGTGCTGGCTCGAAGAGTCAAATGGCCTACTCCTGCACTTATCTTTTCTATGTTTCTAATTATAGACCTGAAACGTCACCTATCCATGTTCTCCAGAGATGCTGCCTGACCCGCTGAGTTACTCCAGCACTCTGTGAAGCGTCACCTATCCATGTCCTCCACAGATGCTGCCTGACTCGCGGAGTTACTCCAGCACTTTGTGATACCTTCGATTTGTACCAGCATCTGCAGTTATTTTCCTGCACCTTCAATGTGATCTCATTCCAACTCCTTTCCACTTTGTGCAGAGACTGCTAGCTCACTCAGCAAATCCTTGGTTCACTCGTTCCTTCCTACCCACCCTCCCCCAGTACTTTCCACTGCAACTGTAAGTGATGTAACACCTGTCCCCACACCTCCTTTTTCACTTCCATCGAGGGACTGCAGCTGCCCTTCCAGTTTACATGAACCTCTTCCAAACTTCTTCATTGCATTTGGTGCTCCCAATGTAGCCTCTACACAGACGGGACCGAGTGTAGATAGGTGACTGTTTCGCTGAACAATGATGCTTGGTCCTGCGGGATCTCCTTTGCTCACTGCCATACCGACATTTTTGTCATTTGCGTCATATTTTTCATATTTTCTTGGGATAGCTTACACTCTGCGGTATGAACATAGAATTCTCCAATTTCAAGCAATACCTCTATGCCAACTCTCTCTCCCCTGCCCCCTCCCCAACTTGGTGCATATGCATTCCTCCCACCATCTCCCACCACCCCAGTCACCTTGTCCTTTCCCCTTCCTCCATATGTGCATCTCCCATCCCTGAGTCTCATATTTCCCTTTAATTCCTCCTCCCCCTGTTCCCTTCCACACATATCCTTCCCTCCGGTTTTACATTTCACCCCTTCTCTCCTTATCTGACAGCCTTTTGGTTCCATTTCACATCAAGCCTTTTTCACTTACTTTACCCATCTGCCAATCACTCCCCTCACCTGTATCCCGGCTTGCCCCACTCCCACCTACCTTTTCCAGCTTTCTCCCCTGACTCCAGTCTGATGAAGGAACTCAACCTGAAATGTTGCCTGTGTATTCCCTTCACAGATGCTGCCTGTCTTGCTGAGTTCCTTCAGCACTTTGTTTTTTATTCAGTGTGGTGTCCATTGCAGAACTGCATTCACTGTGCATCTCTTCAACTGCATCGATGTATTTGGCATTTATGTATCCCTGAGGTTCATCCATCAGTATCTTGGCCACTAAGCTCTGTTTGCCGTTAATTCCAAGCCATGAGATCAAATAGTTGTAACCAAGGTTGACATGTCTGACCAGGTCCAAAACGCTGTCCCTTGATCACGCCATCGGTACATCAATCCAAAGCCTGCTGGACTGATTAATAACTCATTGGCATCTCAAAGATGGATGCATTGTAAAATTGAAAAATAGGACCTGGATTATCGATTGGCCTGTTGAGCCTGCCCTGCTATTCAGTGTGATCATGGACAAATATTCCTGTTGCTTCCTCGCGTCAGGAAATCTAGCTGTCTTTTTAAATGTATGCATCAACTTTCCCTCCAGTGCCTCTTTGGTAGAGACTTGCCCATGTTGCCCCCCCCCCCCCCCCCCCCCCATGGAGAAAGTTCTCCTTATTTCAGTCCTAAATGTCTGGTCATATTTCCTGAGTCATGCCTTATTACTTTATTCTGTTTCACACATACAATTATTATGATGCAAAATGGAAGTTAATGGAACTGCTAACTTTAACTGTTAACAAATGGAAGTTAATGGTAGCTTTAACCTTCCAGAGTTGGTGCTGAAACAGCTATGGCCTGGCCTCGGGGAGTCAAGCAAGCAACTAGATATGTTTTAAATTCATCTGTTACCTTGGCGAGACTAGATTTTATATAAAAAATCTTATCTTGCCAAATATCTACACAGTGTCCATGTTACAAAGTGTACACTTAGGGCAAATGGTTTATACAGCTGCAAAAGTTATTATTCAAGTGCAGGCTAAATGAAAGAGACTGAAGGTGACAGGATTTCTGTGCCAGAAGTAATTTGGGAGTTTAAGTGAGAGACCAAATTAGACAATAGACAATCGGTGCAGGAGGAGGCTATTCGGCCCTTCGAGCTAGCACCGCCATTCAATGTGATCATGGCTGATCATTCATAATCAGTACCCCGTTCCTGCCTCCTCCCCATACCCCCTGACTCCGCTATCCTTAAGAGCTCTATCTAGCTCTCTCTTGAAAGCATTCAGAGAACTGGCCTCCACTGCCTTCTGAGGCAGAGAGTTCCACAGATTTACAACTCTCTGACTGAAAAGGTTTTTCCTCATCTCTGTTCTAAATGGCCTACCCCTTATTCTTAAACTGTGGCCCCTGGTTCTGGACTCCCCCAACATTGGGAACATGTTTCCTGCCTCTAACGTGTCCAACCCCTTAATAATCTTTTATGTTTCGATAAGATCCCTTCTCATCCTTCTAAATTCCAGTGTATACAAGCCTAGTCGCTCCAGTCTTTCAACATATAACAGTCCCGCCATTCTGGGAATTAACCTAGTAAACCTACGCTGCACGCCCTCAATAGCAAGAATGTCCTTCCTCAAATTTGGAGACCAAAACTGCACACAGTACTCCAGGTGCAGTCTCACTAGGGCCCTGTACAACTGTAGAAGAACCTCTTTGCTCCTATACACAACTCCTCTTGTTATGAAGGCCAACATTCCATTGGCTTTCTTCACTGCCTGCTGTACCTGCATGCTTCCTTTCAGTGACTGATGCACTAGGACACCCAGATCTCGCAGTATGTCCCCTTTTCCTAACTTGACACCATTCAGATAATAATCTGCCTTCCTATTCTTACCACCAAAGTGGATAACCTCACACTTATCCACATTAAACTGCATCTGCCATGCATCCACCCACTCACACAGCCTGTCCAAGTCACCCTGCAACCTCATAGCATCTTTCTCACAGTTCACACTACCACCCAGCTTTGTGTCATCTGCAAATTTGCTAATGTTACTTTTAATCCCTTCATCTAAGTCATTAATGTATATTGTAAATAGCTGCGGTCCCAGCACCGAGTCTTGCGGTACCCCACTAGTCACTGCTTGCCATTCTGAAAGGGACCCATTTATCCCCACTCTTTGCTTTCTGTCTGCCAACCAATTTACTATCCATGTCAGTACCCTACCCCCAATACCATGTGCTAACCCCCAGTACCATGTACTAATTTTGCCCACTAATCTCCTATGTGGGACCTTGTCGAAGCTTTCTGAAAGTTAAGGTACACAACATCCACCGGCTCTCCTGTCCATTTTCCTAGTTACATCCTCAAAATTCCAGAAGATTAGTCAAGCATGATTTCCCCTTCGTAAATCCATGCTGACTTGGAACGATCCTGCTACTGATAGCCAAATGCTCCGCAATGTCGTCTTGTTGTGGTGAAAACATCAGCATGTGAGTAGGGGGAGCAGAATGGAACTTCCTTCAGTTTTGCTCTTAAAAGGAGAGGAAGTATAACATAGCAAAGAAGAGTGGGAAGACAGAGGATTGGGACTCTTTTAAAGAGCAACAAAAGTTAACTAAAAAGGCAATACGAGGAGAAAAGATGAGGTACGAGGGTAAACTAGCCAATAATATAAAGGAGGATAGCAAAAGTTTTTTTAGGTACGTGAAGAGGAAAAAAATAGTCAAGGCAAATGTGGGTCCCTTGAAGACAGAAGCAGGGGAATTTATTATGGGGAACAAAGAAATGGCAGACGAGTTAAACCGTTACTTTGGATCTGTCTTCACTGAGGAAGATACACACAATCTCCCAAATGTTCTAGGGGCTGGAGAACCTAGGGTGATGGAGGAACTGAAGGAAATCCACATTAGGCAGGAAATGGTTTTGGGTAGACTGATGGGACTGAAGGCTGATAAATCCCCAGGGCCTGATGGTCTGCATCCCAGAGTACTTAAGGAGGTGGCTCTAGAAATAGTGGAAGCATTGGAGATCATTTTTCAATGTTCTATAGATTCAGGATCAGTTCCTGTGGATTGGAGAATAGCAAATGTTATCCCACTTTTTAAGAAAGGAGGGAGAGAGAAAACGGGTAATTATAGACCAGTTAGTCTGACATCAGTGGTGGGGAAAATGCTGGAGTCAATTATAAAAGACGAAATTGCTGAGCATTTGGATAGCAGTAACGGGATCGTTCCGAGTCAGCATGGATTTACGAAGGGGAAATCATGCTTGACAAATCTACTGGAATTTTTTGAGGATGTAACTAGGAAAATTGACAAGGGAGAGTCAGTGGATGTGGTGTACCTCGACTTTCAGAAAGCCTTCGACAAGGTCCCACATAGGAGATTAGTGGGCAAAATTAGGGCACATGGTATTGGGGGTAGGGTACTGACATGGATAGAAAATTGGTTAACAGACAGAAAGCAAAGAGTGGGGATAAATGGGTCCCTTTCGGAATGGCAGGCAGTGACCAGTGGGGTACCGCAAGGTTCGGTGCTGGGACCCCAGCTATTTACGATATACATTAATGACTTAGACGAAGGGATTAAAAGTACCATTAGCAAATTTGCAGATGATACTAAGTTGGGGGGTAGTGTGAATTGTGAGGAAGATGCAATAAGGCTGCAGGGTGACCTGGACAGGTTGTGTGAGTGGGCGGATACATGGCAGATGCAGTTTAATGTAGATAAGTGTGAGGTTATTCACTTTGGAAGTAAGAATAGAAAGGCAGATTATTATCTGAATGGTGTCAAGTTAGGAGGAGGGGGAGTTCAACGAGATCTGGGTGTCCTAGTGCATCAGTCAATGAAAGGAAGCATGCAGGTTCAGCAGGCAGTGAAGAAAGCCAATGGAATGTTGGCCTTCGTAACAAGAGGAGTTGAGTATAGGAGCAAAGAGGTCCTTCTACAGTTGTACCGGGCCCTGGTGAGACCGCACCTGGAGTACTGTGTGCAGTTTTGGTCTCCAAATTTGAGGAAGGATATTCTTGCTATGGAGGGCGTGCAGCGTAGGTTCACTAGATTAATTCCCGGAATGGCGGGACTGTCGTATGTTGAAAGGCTGGAGCGATTGGGCTTGTATACACTGGAATTTAGAAGGATGAGGGGGGATCTTATTGAAACATATAAGATAATTAGGGGATTGGACACATTAGAGGCAGATAACATGTTCCCAATGTTGGGGGAGTCCAGAACAATGGGCCACAGTTTGAGAATAAGGGGTAGGCCATTTAGAACGGAGATGAGGAAGAACTTTTTCAGTCAGAGGGTGGTGAAGGTGTGGAATTCTCTGCCTCAGAAGGCAGTGGAGGCCAGTTCGTTGGATGCTTTCAAGAGAGAGCTGGATAGAGCTCTTAAGGATAGCGGAGTGAGGGGGTATGGGGAGAAGGCAGGAACGGGGTACTGATTGATAGTGATCAGCCATGATCGCATTGAATGGCGGTGCTGGCTCGAAGGGCTGAATGGCCTACTCCTGCACCTATTGTCTATTGTCTATTGTCTAATCTATTCTGAAGTTCAATACGATGGTTCCTGC
Organism: Rhinoraja longicauda; assembly: GCF_053455715.1. NCBI lineage: Eukaryota > Metazoa > Chordata > Chondrichthyes > Rajiformes > Arhynchobatidae > Rhinoraja > Rhinoraja longicauda. Next base: position 70,120,627 of record NC_135961.1, on the reverse strand, counting down.
CACTTCGTTGCATTTCAGAATTTTGAATCGGTCCAATAGATCACATTTTGAATTTGCTGAAGGACCAATTCATTGTTTAAAAAAAGATGTTGAATACTTTGACATTGATTTCATTACTTTTCAGTCATTGGTTTTTTTCCGTGTATTAATTTGTTCGTCAATCATTGTTACAGATAGAAAACTGTGGAATGGATGAACAAACATTTGCCACTTGTTTTTGCAGAACTTATCAATAAACTCAACTTTTTGGAAGATGACCCATCTATCACTAGACTTAATCCATTTGAAGAGGTTGATGCCCAAGGATCAAACCCTTTTGGAGACACAGAATATGAAGCTGATATGGAAGGTAGTGTGTTTTATTTTATAGGGTGTACGCATGATCTGGCAGGATGAGCTGACTTGCAGGAAATGGAGGAAATGTGTGTCTGGGCACCATCAACCTAATCAGAGGGGAAGACACATTATGGAACAAGGAGGACAATTCAGAAGTCCGAAAGCAGAGAATCTCATCCTGACAGCAGATGTGGTGGAGAAAAAGAAACCGGGGGAAAAGGATGGCATCTTTGCAGGAGGTAGGGTGGGAGGTGAGGTAGCTGGGGGAGTAGGTGGGTTGTAGTAGACATCAGTAGCTAGTTTGTCATCTGAATTAGAGACCCCTGGCAGCACTTTCCAAGCACCCACCACCCTCTGTGTAATAAAACTTGCCCCACGCACCTCCTTGCCATTTTCACCTTAAAGCTACGCGCTCTAGTCTTGGACGTTTTCACCCTGGCGAAAAAGCTTGTGACTGTCTACCTTATCTATGTCTCTCAAGTTTTATATATTTCTATCAGCTCTCCCTTCAAACCCCAGCATTCTAGAGAAAACAATCCAAGTTTGTTCAAACAAGGATTTACAAAAAAGTGCAACTTCATTTTAATGCTAATGCCCTCTAATCTGGGCAGTATTGTGGTAAACCTCTTCTACATACGCTCCTAAACTTCCCCATCCTTCCAATATGGGGTAATCAGAACTGTACACAATACTCAACGGTGGCCTCACCATAGTCCTTTAAGGCTACAGTTTCATGGTGACTAGAGATGGGTATAAAACCTGAGGAGACTGAGGAAGCTTGGATCTTGAGCAAAACACAAAGTGCTGGAGGAACTCAGTGAGCCAGGCAGCATCTGTGGAGAGAATGGCAGGCAATGTTTTATGCCGGGTCCCTTCTTCCCAGATGCTGTCTGACCCACTGAGTTCTTCCAGCACTTTGTATTTTAGCATAAAATCGTGTTCATTTGTTCCATCCAGATTTTTTAAAACATGCTTGTTTAAAGCCTGGAGCTGCCTGTGTTTGAACATCAGAGCTAATTTTACTTGGTCATTGATACTGGCACGGGGCTGTTGAGGTTAAGTTCAGGTTCAGGGTTGTTTAAAGCGCAAGGGTAGCGGAGCAATTTCTGGATAGTTTTATCTTTAGCAGTTACATCGGAAGAGAAAAGCATGTTTAGGAGCAGACATCATGATTGCCAAGGACGAATGTATTAGGAACCAGGGAAAAACAGGTTGCACAAGCATTACTGCTCGATAACAGGGTAGTTGTGGTGATGCCACGGAATAGATTGTTGCACGAACCAAGGCAAAGCAGATCATGGAACCGTCCAAAGAAGAGAAGAGCACAGTGGAAACATGATGCTGATGGGGAATTGTGCAATTAGGTAAGATAACGTTCTTGCTGCAACAACGAAGGTTGTGTTGTCTCCTAATGCCTGAAAATATGAATACTTAGGAGGTCAGATGGTGGCTGTGAATAAAAAAAAACAAAGCTGATGCCTAGTGAAACGGAGATGGAACTACAGAACAAGTAGGGTGGCAATTAAACATTCCCCCGACTTTAAAATGTATTGAAAATGGGGAGGGGGGAGATAAAGTAGCCTTACATTATAGTATATTGGATATCGGCAGTATTTTATTTTGCATTCTGAAGAGTCTAATTCTTTAGCTGCAGACAGATTGGCAGAAATCACAGCTGACATTAGAAGGCAGGGTTGTGCTACAATAATTTGTGAGACGCTTGCCTGTTGCTTCTTTCCTGGTTGTATCTGCTAACAGACTTTGTGGGTGTTGTTGAATTATGCAGCAATGAGATTGGCGAGTGTGGAAGAAACAAAGTGATATGGAGCTCTCCAGACTGTAAATAAAACATGCTGTTTGCATCTCCAACCAGGATCCTAAACTACATTGTTTATTTCTTTATTGTTCATGCTGCACAGAAAGACCTCTCATTGTAGCTCTTTGAACGTAATTACACATTTCTAGCACTTAGAAAACCTGCAGGAAGCTGATAGTACAACAGTGAAGTCAGTATTGGATCTGATTGTTAGGCCATTGTTTTACAGGCCAATGCCTCAGTATTGGTAGAAGCAAGGAACTGCAGGTGCTGGTCACGGGGATAAAAACAAAGTAACTCAGCGAGTCAGTCAGCATCCCTGGATATCATGGATAGGTGACGTTTTGGGTGGAACCCTTATTCAGATTGTGTTGGGGAGGAGGGGGGGGGGGAGAGCTGGAAGAGAGGAGGTTCAGGACAAAGGCTGGCAAATGATAGGTGGATACAGATGAAGAGGGTTTTGGATAGCAAATGGTTGGATAAAGACCTGGGATGAAAAGACTAAAGGTTTGAGATAAGGATAGAAGAGTTGCAAATGTTGAAGCCAGATGAAGGAATGTTGGAGACGGAGGTGAGGAATTGGTGTGGGACCAGATGGGATGTAGGGAACAGATGGGGAAAAAGGAGGGGTGGGAATGGGGCGCAGGGAAGAGATGGGGGGAAAAGGAGGGAGTGGGAATGGGGCGCAGGGAAGAGATGGGGGGAAAAGGGAGGTGTGGGAATGGGGCGCAGGGAAGAGATGGGGGAAAAGGGGAGTGTGGGAATGGGGCGCAGGGAAGAGATGGGGGAAAAGGGGGGTGTGGGAATGGGGCGCAGGGAAGAGATGGGGGGAAAAGGGGGGAGTGGGAATGGGGCGCAGGGAAGAGATGGGGGAAAGGGGGGAGTGGGAAGAGATGGGGAAAAAGGGGGAGTTATCTAAAATGGGAGAATTCCATGGGAATATGAGGTGCTGTTCCTCTAGTTGTGTGGGGCCTCACTCTCACAAGGCATCTCCATCCTTCGTATTGGTGGTGGAACCATCACTCCTTTTTTACTATACCTTTGTAGAATCATCTTCTCATCTCAGATTCCTCAGGGGGGTGGGGGGGCAACCAGGACTGGGCCCAGCTGCTCACATCTACCCAATCATTTCCTCTCATGATTTTATACACCTCTACAAGATCACCACACATCCTCCTGCGCTCCAGGGAAAATAATCCCAGCCTACTCAACCTCTCCCTATAGCTCAGACCCTCTGGTCCTGGCAACATCGTAAAAAATTTCGGTACCCTTTCCAGCTTGACAACATCATTCCTATAACATGGACAAAAAGGTTTGTAGGTTAATTGGCTTGATAAATGTTTAAAAAAATGTCCTTAGTGGGTATAGGATAGTGTTAATGTGCGGGGATTGCTGGTCGGCACGGACCTGGTGGGCCGAAGGGCCGCGCTGTAAGTCCAAACTAAATTAAACATGGTGCCCAGAACTGAACACAATACTCTAAATGCAGTCTCACCAACGTCTTATACAACTGCAACATGACATCCCAGCTTCTATACTCAATACTCTGACTGATGAAAGCCAATGTACCAAAATCCTTTTTGACCACCTAATGTACCTGTGACTCCACCTTTAAAGAACCATGCACTCCTAGATCCTTCTGCTCCACAACCCCCCCCCCCCCCCCCAGAGCCCTACCATTCACTGTGTAGGTCATGTCCAAGTTAGAGTTCCCAAAATACAGCACCTCACATTTTTTTGTTTAAATTCCATTGTAGAGTGACACAGCGTGAAAATAGGCCCTTTTGCCCAACTTGCCTATATCGGCCAACATATCCCAGCAACACCAGTCCCACCTGCCTGTGTTTGGTTCATATCCCTCCAACAATGGCCTGTTCCTTTATGATCGTTACTTTTTTGCTTATCTTTCATTCATTGTTCTTTATCTCTCCACATCACTGTCTATATCTCTTGTTTCCTTTATCTCTAACCAGTCTGAAAAAGGATCTCGACCCGAAACGTCACCATTCCATCTCTCCAGAGATGCTGCCTGTCCTGCTTTTTGTGTCTGTCTTCTGTCATATCCATGTACTTGTCTAACTGTTTCTTAAATATTGGGATAGTCCCAGCCTCAACTACCTCTGGCAGATTGTTCCATACATCTACCACCCTTTGTGTGAAAAAGTGACCCCTCAGATTAATTTTAAATCTTGTCCCCGTCATCTTAAACCTATGTCCTCTGTTCCTCAATTCACCTACTCTGAACAAGAGACTCTATTCCCCTCATGATTTTATACACCTCTGGAAGACCACCCCTCATCCTCCTGCGCTCCCAAGGAATAGAGTCCCAGCCTACTCAACCTCTCCCTATAGCTCAGACCCTCGAATCCTGGCAACATCCTCGTAAATATTTTCTGTACCCTTTCCAGCTTGTCAACATCTTTTCCATAACATGTGCCCAGAATTGAACACAATACTCTAAATGCAGCCTCACCAATGTCTTATACAACTGCAACATGACCTCCCAACTTCTATACTCAATACTCTGACAGATGAAGGCCAATGTGCCAAAAGCCTTTTTGAGCACCCTATCTACCTGCGACTCCACCTTCAAGGAACCATGCACCTGCACTCCTAGATCCTTCTGCTCTTCAACACTCCCCAGAGCCCGACAATTCATTGTGTAGGTCCTGCCTATGTTAGACTTCCCAAATTTGACTGGAACTCTTGGCACTGCCTCTCGATGCTTGCAGTCTTCAGTTTCAGCAATTGCTTCCTGAAATAGTCTCTTGGCTGCTCCCAGCCCAGCAATGGGAAGGTGGCTGGTCACATTTACAGAAAATTATAATGTTAAAGTCACTAATAACACATAATGGCTGCAGAGGGAAAGACTGAATTGCCTCTTGATTGCAAGAAAGAGAAGGCTTTGGGAGGACCCAATACATGTTTTGAAGATAATGAAGAGGTTTGCTAGCAGAAACTTAGAGGTGAATGTTTCCATTGGCAGGCAAAAGGAGACCTAAAACCATCTATATATAAACGCCTGTGGAAAATAAATCCAATCCATAATTCTGGTGACATTTTTTTATCGAGTGTTTAGAATGTACATCTTGCTGCCACAGGGAATAATTGATACAAATAATGTTGAACATTAAAGGGCAAACAGGCTGACTGAATGATCTGTTTCTGTGCTATAAACTTTATGATCAATGGAATAACAGAGCCTTCTACCTTTATCTAACTGGCAGGAGTGCCTGAAATGCAAAGAAAATTGTTGGCAGACACTGCACATAACCAGAGGGCGAATACTTCCCTTCCTTTACCTTTCACAATTTCAGTCTGATTAGCTGTCATGGGAAATTATCAAATTTTTAAGATTCTATGTCATGTGCCTATTGTTAAAGGAAGTAATGGATATAAAATGGGTTCATTGTTCTTCAGTAATGTAATGTAACTACTGTTCCTTGTTTCACAATGATCAGAATAGTTAAAAATGTTAAAGTGAAAGTGAGGATTAAATAACATCTATTGAAAGTTCGCCTTGACCAGGACTAGGTTGGTGCAGAAAAAGATGATGGATTTAAAAAGCATCCTGTGGAACCCAACCACAAAAACCCTTGGTCCTTTCATCACGTTTTACAGATGCTCGTAACCATCAGTGCATGGTGAACTGCTTTCCCATTCTATAAATAGTCTTTTCATGTATTTTGTGTATAAAGTTTTGAAATTCCGTTGTTGTTTGTGGTTTCTCAGATGGCACATGACCTGATGTGATGTGTTCAAAGTCTCTGTAATTGAGCGTCAAGAGATCAAGTCAAAGGATTTGGTTTCCTTATTGCATGGTCTCAAAATACGGTTCTTCACAAAAACCCCCACTGCCAGTTCAATCTTGGAAAATGTGTATTTTTCTGGGAATAAAATGTCATAAAGAAGTAGGAAAAATGATGATTGCTACGGATAATGATCTTGTGTTAGCAGTATTGTATATGTGGATAAATGTGAGGTTATCCACTTTGGTGACAAGAACAAGAAGGCAGATTATTATCTGACGTGTCAGATTAGGAAAAGAGGAGGTGCAACGAGACCTAGGTGTCCTTGTACATCAGTCACTGATAGACAGCAGGCAGTGAAGAAAGCTAATTGCATGTTGGCTTTCATAGCGAGAGATTTGAGTATAGGAGCAAGGAGGTCCTATTGCAGTTGTACAGGGCCCTGGTGAGACCACACCTGGAGTATTGTGTGCAGTTTTAGTCTCTTAGTTTGAGGATGGACATTCTTGCTATTGAGGGAGTGCAACGTAGGTTCACCAAGTTAATTCCCGGGATGGCAGGACTGACATATGATGAAAGAATGGATCGACTGGGCTTATATTCACTGGAATTTAGAAGGATGAGAGGGGATCATAGAAACATATAAAATTCTTAAGGGATTGGACAGGCTAGAAGCAGGAAAAATGTTCCCGGTTGGGGGAGTCCAGAACCAGGGGTCACAGTTTAAGAATAAGGGGTAGGTCATTTAGGACTGAGATGAGGAAAAACTTTTTCAGCCAGAGAGTTGTGAATCTGTGGAATTCTCTGCCACAGAAGGCAATGGAGGCCGATTAGACAATAGGCAATAGGCGCAGGAGGAGGCCATTCGGCCCTTCGAGCCAGCACCGCTATTCAATGTGATCATGGCTGATCATTCACTATCAGTAACCCGTTCCTGCCTTCTCCCCATACCCTCTGACTCCGCGATCTTTAAGAGCTCTATCTAGCTCTCTGGATGTATTCAAGAGAGAGTTAGATATTGCTCTTAGGGCTAAAGGAATCAAGGGATATGGGGAGAAAGCAGGAACAGGGTACTGATTCTAGGTGATCAGCCATGATCATATTGAATGGCGGTGCTTGCTTAAAGGGCCGAATGGCCTACTCCTGCTTCTATTTTCTATGTTTCTATACTTACTTGCAAGCAGTTACTCAATATTACTGTCATCCCGGAGAATTGAAGCTGACAGTGCTCATGATATTTGTCATAATTAGTTCATCATGTTAATTACTTTGCTATCAAGCCCAATCATGTATTCATGTGGTCCGTCAGGACAAATCTTTTGTTTGTTTGTTTGTTTTTATGTCTTGTTTGCTCTGTAAAGCGTCTTTGAGTATCCTGAAAAGCGCTATATAAAATAAATGTGTTATTATTATTATTATTATTATTACTTTCATTTGGAAAATCCAGGAAACATCCTGGTGAACATCTTCTGCACCCTCTCGAAAACCTGCACAACTTCCTGTAATGCAGTGACCAGAGCAGCCACAATACTCCAGATGCAGCCTAACCAAACATTTATAAAGTTGCAACAGGATGTAATGCCTCTTACACTCAATGCCCCGACTGATGATAACAAGCATACCATATGGCTTCTCTACCACCCTGTCTTCTTCTGTTGCCATTTTCAAGTAGCTATGGCCGTGCACCCCAAGATCCCTCTGTACATCAAAGTATCCTGCCTTTTACTGTATGTCTTCATCATACATTTGACCTCCCAGTGTAGCACTTCTCAGTTGTTCATATTCAGAACTCCATCTGCCATTTCACCACCAACTGGTCTATATCCTGCTGTATCCTCTGACAACTTCCTTCACTATCAACAGTGCCGCCAATTTTTGTGTCATCTGCAAACTTACTAATGAGCCCATCTAAGTTTTTGTCCAAGTTATTTAAAGAGATCACAAACAAATTTCCATCTTCTCTCATTAGTCAACGTTCCCAAAATGTGCCACTCTTGTAATTCTTCCTCACATGAAGGTGCCAGTCTGTTCAGCTGGTCCCATGTCAGGTGTGGACTTGCCTGATAACAGTTGATCCGTTTGCTTTCACTGTGTGCCAGATGATGATTATGATCTAGGTTTCTTCATTGCTGTTGTCAAACACTCATTTGGTAATAAACCAGTCCAGTAATTTGTTAGGCACAGACATTATGCTTCCTGAAATGCTGTAGGTTTTTGATTTGAGTCCAGAGCCAATAAATGGGTGAATTGTTCAAGCAGGGCCTACTACCTTGGATTATGTTGTGCATAACCATGCTTTAGCTCAACAATTCTGAATGCTTGGTTCAGCAGCTATCTTTTCTGTGAAGTGCATGAAGAGGATTTGTGTCTATCTTCCATGAAGAGGATTATGTCAGACTTTGAGGAGCGACTACCATCCCACCCATTGCTCCACATCCTGCATCCAGTCCATTCCAATATATTTCCCATTCTCAAATCCACAGGTACTGCATCCTATCAATGAATCCGCACACAGCCCATATTCCTCAAAGCTGCTGTAAGCACTTCTTGCAAATTGCTTCCTCCCTTTCGTGACTTTTTTTGTTGTCTTCATATCCTGAACTACAAAAGTGAAGTCGGGAATATAATTGACTCCCTTGTTAGACAAATGTTTAATAAGATTTAGTACCACTCATTTACTATTTTGATACAAATCTGAATGTCATCTGACTGGATTTTAACATTCCAGTATTTTTAATGATCAACATTACTTGTCCTTTCAATCTGTGTGTATCATGCACAGTTCCCGGTGTAAAGCAGAAATCTTTGGTATCAAAGCCAAAGTTGATCATATCTGATCTGAAAACCATTAAGTACGATGTAGAGAGTGAGAATGTCGTAAATCCCCAAGGTTCTGCACTAATCTCCTGTGCTTTTCTGGATCAAAATTTTCTCACAACTCTTACAAGGACCATGTATTCAAATTCCCCATCATTCACCCTACCCCCTCCTATCTAGACCCTTATCTAAAGCAGAAAATGTTCAGGATTCTATCTCCTGGTTCCTTCTCCCTCTCTCCCCCCTCACCCCTATTCCCTTCTTCCCCTCTCCCCCTCTGCCTCCCCCTCTGTCTCCCTCCGCCCTCTCTTCCTCCCCTCTTCCTCCCCCTCTGCCTCCCTCCCCCTCTCTTCTTCCCCCTCTGCTTCCCTCCTCCCCCATCTCCCAACCCCCCCCTCTTCCTCCCCCTCTTTCTCCCTCTCACCCCCTCTCCCTCTCACCCCCCCCCTGTCCCTCTCACCCCCTCTCACCACTCACCCCTTTCCCTCTCACCCCCTCTCCACCCCCCCCCCTCTCACCCCTATTTTTAAGGTGCAGCCTAAAAACTAGTTCTTGTATCATTGTACGGTGTAACCTCAGGTCTCTTGCCACAAGATGGAGCCTTTGTATGAGTTGTCTCATTGCAGTGTGAATTCTGAATCAGAAGCAGAAGATACTGCAAGCATCCAGTAGAGCAGACAGAACACAGCGCAGTTAACGTTTAGATAATTAAATGGCGAGCGTTATCGTCTCTGACCAATGTTTGACTTTTTGGCCAATATTTCTTTATCTTCATTTTTAAGATATGTGTTCAAGCTACATCAGCTAATATCCAAATCTGTTTGGCCTATTTTATACTCACGACCCAAATCTCCATCCCATTCTCACTGTCCTGAAACTCTATCCCAGAAATATCTCCTTATCTTATGCCTATTTGTCCACTCGGATGCCTTTTCTCCCATCCATTCGTTGGATCACCATGTATGCTTGTGACTGTGAACTCTCTGCCTCAATACCCTGATCATTCTTCTCAACTGCAACAATCCCATTTGATCTGCAACTCCCCGCTAAGTGCCTTCTTGTAATACCGGAGTCCCAGAACTAATCACATTAATAAGGTGAAGAAACTTAAATAATAAAACTCAATAGTGAAGAGAATTAATAGGGTGATGAAGTTGATACCAGATATGTTATTTTAACCTTGAATTACCCAAACTAAACTAATTTTTGCATCAGCAATCCTGAACAGCATTTTAGTTTGCTTAATTTGCTTCTCACAATGTTGCAAATAGTGCAACAAAATAAGATCCAATGAAGCAATTTAGTCTTATCAATAAAGTACAGTACTTTTAGTCAGCAGCTCCTGGCAGATATGTAAATGCTTTATTTACATTAGTTGTGCATAGCATGTTCAATAAAACTCTCTTGACTCCTACAAGTGCTCCTCTTTCTTCCCCAAGCTCTTACCCATTGCATTGAGTTGATGTTACTCATTTGGTTGTAAAAACATGTTAGATGTGTTTCACAGTGAACACAGCTTAAACTTCATCTGAGAAAAGCATGAACGGATTGATGGGTGTTTTTCTGGATGGAAATGTGTGACAAGTGTACCACAGGGATCGGTGCATGGACTTCTGATCTATATAAATAACCTGCATATCAATGTAGTGGTATGATTATTAGTGTAGGAAAGAACTGATGCTGGTTTAAATCGAAGGTAGACACAAAATGCTGGAGTAACTCAGTGGGACAGGCAGCATCTCTGGGGAGAAGGAATGGGTGCTGTTTCGGGTCGAGACCCATCTTCAGATGGTATGATTATTAGGTTTGTTGGCAAAACAATTTGTGGAGCTGTAAATAATGAAGAACGTTATCTAAGGATACAGCAGGACACCGATCAGCTAGAAAGTTGGGTAGAGAGGTGGCAGATGGAATTCAATCAGACAAGTGTGAGGGAATGTATTGTGAGGTTAAATTCAGGGAGGACAGAGAATAAATGGCAGGGAGCATTGATTTACAGAAAGACCTTGGGAGGCAACGCTTTAACTCTCTGAAAGTGAAGTTGCAGGTGAATAGGGTAGTGAAAAAGCATCAGTAATGCTGGTCTTTATAGGCCAAGGCATTGAGTGTTAGAGTTTGTATGTCAAATTGTATTTGTGCAAAACAGAGGTCAGGTTTCACTGGGAATGTTGTGTACCAGAACAGTACGTTACAACAAGGATGTGGTAGGATAGAGAGAGTACAGAAATAATTCACCAGGCTGCTACTTGGAGTAGAGAGAGGGCAGTCGTTAAAAGGAGAGATTTGAGAGGCAGCGTTTGTTCTCACTGGTTTAATTTAGTTTAGTTTAGTTTATTGTCACCTGTACTGAGGTACAATGAAAAGCTTTTGTTGCATGCTAATCAGCCAGCGGAAAGACAATACATGATTACAATCGAGCCGTTGTACAAATATTGGACAATCGAACAAAAGCTTTTCACTGTACCTCGGTACATGTGACAATAAATTAAATTAAATTGGAATATGAAGGCATGAAGGCTAAAGGGTGACCCTATAGAGTACAGGTTTATAAAATTGAAGGCAATAGATCGGATACATAGTAGGAGTCTTTTTTCCCAGGTCATTTTCACATATGTTCTGGCAGTATGTGAAGGAAATACAACTTGTTTCGAGGCTTATTTTCTGTAAACAGTGCTCACGGAATGTTTCCTTTGCAACTCACCCAGAAACGTTTCAAGCCTCTGTTTAAAAGACTTCCGCGCAGCTAGAAATGTGTCCAAATACCAGAATGTCAGCTGCAATGCTGTCAAGTCTTTTCAAAAGAGAAGCTTGATTGCTAGATTTGCAGTTTCACTTGACATATGACATCAGTTTGTAGTGAATGTGCTCTACATTTAGTTTAATTTTTAAAGTCCTATGCTTCAAATTTAAATCTTTAATATCTTTCTTCACAGACAGAAACATTGGAACAACATCTACTGCAAGACCAGAAGGATTCTTCTTTGATAATGACCCTAACAACCCTTTCAACGAGCAAGAGTACGAAGTCTCCCTGAATCCATTGGATGTCAATGATCCTCAGCACAACAGGATCTTTGAACACAGGACAGAACTAACTGAGCCACCAAAGCCAGCAAAGAGGCAGAATGTCAAACCTGTGGACATGAGCAAGTATCTCTATGCTGAAACAACCAAACCACAGGAGGAGGAATTAGATGAGTATGTCATTAAAGTACTCCAACATTAGATTAGAATCACTATAATACTCAAGTGCCTCTCAGAATCATATCTAAAAACTAATGGGTAACATTTTTGGATACACCTAAACATTCAACGATGCTGAAAAAGATCATTACCTGTTTGTTCACCTATGTAAGCTAAGTTTAATAGGTATTAAAAATCATATAGTCAGAGCATCCAATTTCATGCACCTTAGTTTAGTCAATTAAGTTTCCAGTACATTCCTTCTATAAAATGCATCAAAGGAGACGGTTGCATGAATAAATACTGCACTTTAGATATCTATTTATTTATTTACATTTCACCCAATGTCTGGTCTCTTCGTAGTTCTATTCAGCTTAGTAGGGGAACAGGCAAACTGCAGATTTCAATGCATCCTTGTGCTAATTTGACTCAGTCCTTGGAGATATCTTTTCTCAGTGATGTTCGTGAATTGTGAGACACCTGTTTCTTCATAGATTATTTACCAAACTCTCCAGGAGGCTGCTCGGCAGCTTTCCATGAAAGAAGTTTAGACTTTAAGGATGTTAGGTTGTCAAGCTTACAACTGTAACGCGACTGGTCTTAATACTAAGTTAAACTGAATTATTACTTGTCATTATTTCGCTTTATGTGGCAGATTATTACTTCTATTGAATTTTAGCAAAGTGAGGGATGCAATGGAAGTGGATCTTCTGGTAGCTGAGCAAGTGGAGGCATGTTCCCAATCATTCCTTTCGCTTGCAGGGTATCAGTCAGGCCCCTGAAGTAAAAAGAAGGGGGAAAAAACATTGGTTCAGAAGGATTGTGCATGGAATTATGCGAACATTAGTGACAGCATTTAGCTTGATTCACTACCCATGTTGGCAATAATGGTCTGTTTTAAATATAATTGATAAGATTTTTATCATTGCTTATTTTTCATTGAGAAATTGAGATAAACAACAGCGAGGGAAAATAGATCAGTCCAGCTTGTCCAAACAAAAGATTGTAACAAAAACATCTGTTTTTAAGGGGAAGGGATGAGCTAAGAATTCCAGATGCTTAGGTCTTTGGGAATATCATATAGGTTCTCTCCCTTAACCCTACCCACCATGAAGGCAGCAGCTTGACTCTCTTGGTTTGTTGGTTGGGGCCTGTATACTGGAGCAAGAGTGTTCACAGACGGTTTCCAAAGTTCTGAATGTTACCTACATTCTTCTTCGACAAGTATGTGTGAGACTTCTGCAACTATTTGCATTGAGCCTTTTCCAATGCTTATCTGTTTATGCCTTTTCAGCATCTGTTTGCTCATTATACTTTTTTGCACTTGATATTAATTTAAAAATTCAAGTCTCAGTGCTAAAACAAAGCAAATTTCATGTGTTTTCAAAGAATGCTATCTATTCAAGACCAGTTTTACTTTTAGTGCCATTACCATTCAGTTTTTAAAGATTTAAACTGACAATGAATAGAATATTCCTCAGAGACACTTTCTGTCAGCAGGTTAGATTTGGTCCTTCATCCTTGTCTTTCATTCAGGTATCTTGGGCTTATTGGATGTTCATGAATGACAGATACATCTGGAAGGCAAACTTCTAAGTTGAAGTGATGTGTGCTGAAAGTGCCTGGTTGCTAATTTCCTTGTTAAGCGCTTTGCCACTCCAAATTAGCTCAATAGTGTATTTTACATCTGAAGCTTTATCTAGCTTCCGACTGATAGTGAATGAAATGTTTCTTTATTACATTCTACTTCACCATCTTTTTTAACAATAAGTCCATTCCACACCGAGACTTGTTTCCAAGACAAGTTTTATTCAATCTATGTAGTTATAAAGCAGCGTGGAATCAGCCATTGTTTCTTTAACTGTTGGGTGGCAAAATGGTTGACTATTAATCAGTTTTCCTAGTTTGATTTTAAGGTTCATCTTCATCACATATATTCATAATTCTTGAAGGTAAATTATGAATATTACCTTTTCTAATTATAAGATGTAATTGCATCCAGCTTTGAAACTGTGCAAGCAGTTCCAGAACACCTCTAACGTTTCACGTTTGGATATGGCATTACATTTGCTGTTAAGTAAAAGCAGAGTTTGTACTTTCTGCTAAAACAGTCTTTGCAAATGGCATATTCTCAAGAGTGACTGCATGCCACTTAATGTCTGCATGTGGACCTTAAGATAAGGCTTCAACATTCATTGAAATGAAGCACTGAACTGGATGATCTTTTAACCTTGAAAAGCTTGTCACAGTGGATGTACCATTCAATGATTGTATATTCAGCAGATTAAAGGTTATAATATGCAATAAAAATAATGTATATTTTACAAATGTTTTCAAAATGCACCTGCATATTTAAGTACACAGAGAACATTTTATTTTTGAGAAAGAATATTGTTAAAGGTGTACTTTATAAATTAATTCTGTTTTAATTAGATCTAATCCATTCTATGAGCCGAAGGCATCAAATTCTACAAGGAATCAACCCACATTAATGACAGCTTCAGAACAGCAGATTGAGACAGAAAAGAAGACAAAAAGAAAAGCCCCTTCACCTCCAGCACCTGATACTAAACCCACACCAAAGACTGAAAGTGGAAAGGTGTACATGAAACCCGCTGTTGTGAAGGATCTAACCACTTCACCAAAGGTTTGTTTACCAAAACATTTATTAAAATCATAATTTATTATCCAAAATTACTTGTTAAACGTTTAATTGTTACCAGTCATTCGAAAGGTGACTGAAGCTTCATCAGAGATTTTTGAATTTTGTAAGTCGAGATAAGAAGTTATTGAAGAGCAACAATGAATGTGATCTTCTGAATCTAAATCCTGGCAAACTATTAGTCTGTAAGAACAGTGATTGATTTAAATATTTTACGTGTCTGATTTTTATAACAATTTTAAAAAGATTTTCAGCTTAACCTTCTTATCTTCTGAAGCAATAAATTCAGATTCAGATCACAGTCCTGATCTGAATGCATTTACATTTCAGTTCGTCAAATATGTCTACCTCAAAATTTATATTTTGTATTTTTATTTGAGTAATAACCAACTTATGTTCAAGTCAATCACTGTGAATTGCAAATTTAAGTTCCCTTTTACAGCATATTAGAACAATCTCCTGATAAGAATTCTACTTAAATGTACAGACCTTGGGCTAGTTGATCAGTTGTGGGCTGGCTGCAGGTTCAGAAGAGAGCTTTATGTTGTGAATGTTCCCCCAGAGGACTCGGAAATGCAGATGAACAGAAAAACGTGTACAAACTCCAGTAATTATTTTTCCTGCATGAAGCTAACTATTGCAACGTCAAATTTCAAAGTTGAGTAGTTCCAATTTAAATTACTGTATATTTCAGTAATTGTTCATTTTCATGTTAGTTGTCAGTTACCATGAACCACCAAAATTTAAAATTTTTTTTTTTTAGCATGTTAGGTCAGTGGAGAAATTCATTATTTATGTCTTTATATTAAGTGAACAAAATGTATAGTTTTGTCCTGCAAAAGGCAGACCGACGAAAGCACAGGCTGGGAATGGAGGGATCTGAGTGCATTTGGCAGGCTGTGACCAGTGGAGGAACCACAAGGATCGGTGCTTTTGCACAGACGTCCACAACCTATATTATCAATTTGGCTGAAGGATTAAATGCCACATTTCCAAATTTGCTGTTGGTACAATACTATGCAGGGTTACGAGTGATGGGTAGGATAGAGAGAGACTTCAGCGGATATGGTTAAGCTGAGAGGGTGGGCAAGAATATGGCAGAATCGTTATAATGTGGAAAAAAACAAACCTGCCACAGGATCTCAGCAGATCAAAAGCATCTGTGGATGCAAAGGAGTGGACAACATTCTGGGTTAAAATCCTGCATCAGGACTGAGAGGTAGAAGGAAGATGCATAGAGGTGAGAGGAGAGGTGGGGTGGGCCTGTAGGTGGTAAGCAAGAACCAGGTGTGATGGGGGCTGATAGGCAGACATAGCTGTGAGGGGGGAGGTTGGTTTGAGAAAGAGCCCGGTGGGTGATGGGTGAAAACAGATAAGGAGCAGTAATGGGTAGATGGAGCTGGGGATGGGAAGGTGGAGGTAGAAATTGCAAAGTGTAGGTGACACTACATGGGGGGAGGGGCAGATAGAACCAGTTGTGGAGGGGATAGGAAAGTTAGGCCAAGGGAAAGGAAACCAATGTGGACAGGTGTGCGGGCAATGGGTAGGTGAAACCTGGTGGAGAAGGTCAACCAATCCAGGCAGTGGGGATGTTGGAAAGGTTGAACAGAGGGAGGGAGAACCTAGGGGTGGGGAGGGGTTTAGGTTGTGGGAAATTGCAAAGTTCAATTTTCATCTCATCAGGTTGGAGACTACCCAAGTGGAATACGAGGTTTGCATTTGTCCTCACCGTGGCAGTGAAGAAGGCCGAGCACAAAGAGAGGTCCTGAGCAGTAGTTCACACCCGCTGTGCTGGTCAGTGTACAAGCCTAAGCCTCACATCTCAATGTTGAACAACTGCTGCACTTTCCCTGGCTGACCCACCTCCAGCACTCTGTGTCCTTTGGGAGTTTACAGGTGATGCTTGTACATGCACGTGCTCAGAGGCCAACCTCTAGATTATCACTGATGCAATGACTGAACTATATGAGCTACCCTCAACACCTGTAAAACAAAGATCCTCATCCTGCCCCCTAGAATTAATTATAACATAACCACACTACCATCTGACAACAATGGTTCATGACAAGGCCCTAGATATATGGACCATTTCCCACATCTCAGGAGCCACCTCTTGGCAAAGGGACCATTGATGATGAACTTCACTGCCATTCGTGACATTCCTGGGTTTATTGTGAAAAAAAGGATATTTGAAGATCAAGACCTGTGATCCGGCACAAAACGCATGGTCTACCAGGCAGCAGTGATTTCGCCCACCTTTCTGCTTCTGAAACCTGGAATATCTACAGCAGGCATCTCAAACCACTGGAGAAATACCACCAATCCTCACTGGAAGGACAAGCAAATCAACATCTCTGCCCTCTCCCAGATTAACATCCCCATTGTTGTGGCTCCAGTTACATTTACACAGCCCAGCCACATCATTCATGAGCCGGACACCAGACTTGAAACAGATGCTCCTTTATGGGAAGAGATTCCCAGAGAAACAGAGGAAAGGATGTGCTCAAAGCCAGCTTGCAAACATGCAGCAAACCCACTGTGGATAGACAGTAGGTGCAGGAGTAGGCCATTCGGCCCTTTGAGCCAGCACCGCCATTCACCGTGATCGTGGCTGATCATCCACTGAGTGCCTGTGGATCTGGTGGCCCACAGGCACTCACACAGTAGAGCAGCCTTTGAGATGATATTGCAGCACTCACACAGTAGAGCAGCCTTTGAGATGATATTGAACGCTCTTCTGCAAGGGCCGCACAGAGACACCAGCAAAAGGAATGGTGGAAGCAATGGTTGCTCGGTGAACTGAATACAGAAGTAGGAAGGTTAAGCTTGGTGAGACCACATCAAGAGTCCTGTGTACAGTATCGGTCTGCTGTAAGGAAGGTTGTTCATGCATTGAAAGCAGCTCAGAAAAGGTTTACTGAACTAATAATGATGTTTTGGCTTATGAGGAATGATTGAGTTAGTGAGGCTTGTATCTGATCTAGTGAGAACTGATGTAACTGAAACATACAAAATCCTGAAGGGTCTTGGCAAGGTAGACGTGAAAAGGGTGTTTTCTCTTGTGGGGGAATCTAGAATCAGAACTAGGCGGCACAGTGGTGCAGTGGTCGATCTACTACCACACAGCGCTAGAGACACAGGTTCAATCCTGACTACAGGTGCTTTCTGTCTGGAGTTCGTATGTTCTCTCTGTGACCGCGTGGGTTTTCTCCAGGTGCTCCAGTTTCCTCCCACATTCCACATGCAGGTTTGTAGGTTAATTGGCCTCTGTAAAATGCCCTAGTGTGTAGGATGCAAAAGTGAGATAACATTGTACGGGTGGTCGATGGTCGGCATGGACTCGGTGGGCCGAAGGGCCTGTTACAATGCTGTATCTCTAAATTAAACTCTAAACTAGGAGTGATTGTTTAAAAATAGAATGTTACCTATTAAGATGGAAAGAATTGTTTTTCTTGGGTTGTGAGCATCTGGAAGACATTTGGAATTATCAAGACATTTGGAATTGTATGTTAAATGTGTAGAACTGTTAAGTTTGATCTAGTCTTTGGCCAATTAATTGTTTCTAGCTTGCACTGTTGGTGCTGGATGTTGTGTTGTTTACCCAGTCAGTGCTTAACACATGGAATGAGGAGTTTAACTTTGATCAAAGTACAAAGACTGCATATAGAGAGATGATTTTCATTCCATTTTAAATTCGTAACCTTGAATTTACTATGAAGTAGCTTTGTTCGGCTTGATCATGGGATAGTTTGCTGTGATGGAGGCTTCAGGTTAAGAATATGTATGGTTGCCAATGCCCTTTGTGGTAGCTCTAAACAACATGATTTTGAAGGTACAGCAGTAGACCATGGAATTCATGTTGAATCTCCAATTTAAATCTGCATTTACCCTTCCGTTGTTCCCCATATGTTGAGAATGATCAGCCATGATCACATTGAATGGTGGTGCTGGCTTGAAGGGCCGAATGGCCTACTCCTGCACCTATTGTCTATTGTTGAATGTATTGTGTGTCATCTGAGACAAAACTGGGTGATGTGTATTTGTTTTGGTTTGCTTAAGTAGATATAGAGCTTCTGATTAACTGTTAGTGATTAATGATAGTAATGGCAACGATATTGTAATTTGGTGCATCATTAGAATGAACACTCCCAGCAAAAAGGTCAGCAATTTTATCATCTTCAAATTGTCCTTGTCTTATACCGATTAATTATCAGAAGAATGTAAAGTTCAGAATGAGCTTCAGGTCCATCACACATGGTTCATCGTAGATCAGTATGTCCCAACATTGCAGTCAGAGCCTCTCTTTTAGCTCTGAGTGTTCTGCATCTTCTTGTTCTGATTCTGACTCCTGTCGCTCCAAAACAAACCCAAATGCTTCAAATACGAGAAATCTTCAGAATGTATTCTGTTTGAGGCCATTAACATGGATCCCGTTCATCCTCCTGATTCCTGAAAAGCCAAGTAATGCAATGTAAGTCGCCTTTCCAGGTGAGACAGAGGTTCACCTGCACCTCCTCCAACCTCATCTATTGCATCCGCTGCTCCAGATGTCAACTTATTTACATCGGCGAAACCAAACACAGGCTCGGCGATCGCTTCGCTCAACACCTGCGCTCAGTCCGCATTAACCAATCTGATCTCCCGGTGGCTGAGCACTTCAACTCCCCCTCCCATTCCCAGTCTGACCTTTCTGTCATGGGCCTCCTCCAACGCTATAGTGAGTCCCACCGGAAATTGGAGGAACAGCACCTCATATTTCGCTTGGTCAGCTTGCAGCCCAGCGGTATGAACATCGACTTCTCCAACTTTAGATAGTTCCTCTGTCCCTCTCTTCCCCTCCCCTTCCCAGATCTCCCACTGTCTTCCTGTCTCCACCTATATCCTTCCTTTGCCCCGCCCCCCTGACATCAGTCCGAAGAAGGGTCTCGACCCGAAACGCCACCCATTCCTTCTCTCCTGAGATGCTGCCTGACCTGCTGAGTTACTCCAGCATTTTGTGAATAAATATTGTCCTCAATGATTCTTCTGCACAAATGGTGATGCACCTTCCTTGGAAAAGTACCAGTTGACTATGAGTGAATTACCTTCTTTGGAAATCTGTTTGGCATATCTACATCTACAGTGCCCTTCATAATGCCCTTCATATCTACAGTGCCCTTCATAATGTTTGGGACAAAGACCCATCATTTATTTATTTGCCTCTGTACTCCACAATTTGAGATTTGTAATAGAAAAAAAATCACATACAATACAATAGATAATAGACAATAGGTGCAGGAGTAGGCCATTCAGCCCTTCGAGCCAGCACCGCCATTCAATGCGATCATGGCTGATCACTCTCAATCAGTACCCCGTTCCTGCCTTCTCCCCAAACCCCCTCACTCCGCTATCCTTAAGAGTTCTATCCAGCTCTCTCTTGAAAGCATCCAACGAACTGGCCTCCACTGCCTTCTGAGGATATACAATATATCTTTATTGTCATTGTACAGGGGTACAACGAGATTGGGAATGCGCCTCCCATACGATGTAATTTAATTAGCTAGTCAGTATTAATTTAAACAACCCAATGAAACAAATTGTAACAGTTTTAAAACAGAATAAAGTGCAACTAGATCTGTGCCGGATCACTGTGCAATGTGACCATCCGGCTCAGCAGGACCGGTTCATAGCAGCTATGGCCCTGGGGATGAAGCTGTTCCTGAGTCTGGAGGTGCGGGCGTCGAAGGCCTTGTATCGTCTGCCCGATGGTAGAAGTTCGAACAGATTGTTGCAGGGGTGTGAAGAGTCATTGTGGATGCTGGTGGCTTTTCTGAGGCATCGTGTGTTGTAGATGCCCTCCAAGGTTGGTAGCTGCGTTCCGATGGTCCTCTGAGCTCCATGGACTACCCGCTGAAGATGCTTCCCCTCTGCCTCCTTGCAGCTGAGATACCACACAGGGATGCCATATGTTAGGATGCTCTCTATGGTGCAGCGGTAGAAGGTCGTCAGCAGCTGTTGGGGTAGACCAGACTTCTTCAGTGGTCTCAGGTAGAACAGTCGTTGCTGTGCCTTCTTGACCAGTGTAGCAGTGTTATTGGACCATGTTAGGTCCTCCGAAATGTGAGTGCCCAGAAACCTGAAGCTGGACACTCTCTCCACACTGTCCCCGTTGATAAAGATCAGGGCGTATTCCCCGTTGTGTGACCTACGGAAGTTGATGATCAGCTCCTTGATCTTGGTGGTATTTAGGGACAGGTTGTTATCAGAGCACCAGTCCGCCAGGTTCTGCACCTCCGCTCTGTATTTTGTTTCATCCCCATTGGTGATCAGCCTGATCACCGTTGTGTCGTCTGCAAACTTGACAATGGTGTTGGAAATTACAGTTTATACATAGTCCCCCCATTTCAGGGCACCATAATGTTTGGGACACAGCAATGTCATGTAAATGAAAGTACTCATGTTTAGTATTTTGTTGCAAATCCTTTGCATGCAATGACTGCTTGAAGTCTGCGATTCATGGACATCCCCAGTTGCTGGGTGCCTTCTCTGGTGATGCTCTGCCAGGCCTGTATTGCAGCCATCTTTAGCTTATGCTTGTTTTGGAGCTAGTCCCCTTCAGTTTTTTCTTTAGCATATAAAAGGCATGCTCAATTGGGTTCAGATCGGGTGGTTGACTAGGCCACTCAAGAATTGACCATTTTTTAGCTTTGAAAAACTCCTTTGTTGCTTTAGCAATATGTTTGGGATCATTGTCTTACTGTAGAATGAACCGCCGGCCAATGTTTTTAGGCATTTTTTGAACTTGAGCAGATAGGATGTGTCTATACACTTCAGAATTCATTATGCTACTACCATCAGCAGTTGTATCATCAATGAAGATAAGTGAGCCAGTACCTTCAGCAGCCATACATGCCCAGCCCATAACACCCCCACCACCGTGTTTCACAGATGAGGTGGTATGCTTTGGATCTTGGGCAATTCCTTCTCTCCTCCATACTTTGCGCTTGACGTCACTCTGATATAAGTTAATCTTCGTCTCATCTGTCCACAAGACCTTTTTCCAGAACTGTGGTTGCTCTTTTAAGTACTTCTTGGCAAACTGTAACCTGGCCATCCTATTTTTGCGGCTAAACAGTGGTTTGCATCTTGCAGTGTAGCCTCTGTATTTCTGTTCATGAAGTCTTCTGCGGACAGTGGTCATTGACAAATCCACATCTGACTCTGAAGAGTGTTTCTGATCTGTCGGACAGGTGTTTGGGGATTTTTCTTTATTATAGAGAGAATTCTTCTGTCATCAGCTGTGGAGGTCTTTCTTGCCCTGCCAGTCCCTTTGCGATTAGTAAGCTCACCAGTGCTCTCTTTCTTCATGATGTTCCAAACAGTTTCTTTTAGTAAGCCTAAGGTTTGGCTGATATCTCTAACTGTTTTATTCTTGTTTCTCAGTCTCATAATGGCTTCTTTGACTTTCATTGGCACAACTTTGGTCCTCATGTTGATAAACAGCAATAAAAGATTCCAAAGTTGATGGAAAGACTGGAGGAAAGACTAGTTGCTGAGAGCTCTCTTATACCTGCATTAAGGTGGCAATTAAACACACCTGAGCAATTACAAACACCTGTGAAGCCATGTGTCCCAAACATTATGGTGCCCTGAAATGGGAGAACTATGTATAAACACTGCTGTAATTTCTACATGGTGAAACCAAAATGAAATGGCCTTTAATAAAATCTGACAATATGCACTTTAACCACGTGTGATTTTTTTCTATTACAAATTTCAACTTGTGGAGTACAGAGGCAAATAAATAAGTGATGGGTCTTTGGCCCAAACATTACGGAGGGCACTGTCCGTCCTAGATCTTTTACTATTTTGAATTCAAAATTGATGAGGATTATCACCCAAGGTTTAATGGCACAATGAGTAGTCCTGTGACCCTGAATGAATGGAGCAAGAAGGATGAGGGGGAATCACTGGTCAATGTTGGTCTGATGCTTCCTTTAGGTCAATGCTAGCATCTGAAGCAGTACTCATAGGTTTGTATCGTCACTGATTCTGAACTCCTTCTCCTCGAGTGTTCTGAAACATTCACGTCCAGTGGAGTTGATGTTTTACGATTTGAGCAGAGGTTTTTAAAGAGCGTTGCATTCCTCGTATTTCAGTGTACTGAATGCACCCCACCCTAAGAGGAAGATGTTTGATATTTGTTACCTTCCATCACAGTGAGGATGTTGGAGTCCGCTGTGGTGGATGTTTATGTCAAATTTTATTTTATGTGGCTGTGTCTTGTTGCTTTTTACTTGGTATGGCTGTATGATAACTCAAATGTTACTGTACATTGATTGGTACATGTGACAACTAAATTGAATCTAACTTCAGTATGATGAATCTGCGTTTCATGGAGTTATCAGCAGAGTGTGCAACATGGATAATGGCTTTAGTATTAAGCACAGACATATGCTCTCCAAGCCCACCAAGTCCATGCTGATCATCAAGCATTCAATTGTACTATCCTCTGCTGATCACCTTGTTATTCCTCCCCCCCCCCCCACATTCGCATCAACTCCAGAATCTACCACTCATTCTACACACTCGTGGCAACTCACTGTGGTCATTTTAGCTGCCAACCCACAAGCACACAGACAGCAGGGGGGTTGAGGACTGAACCTGGGATACTGACTGGAGCACTGAGGCAGCTACTCTGCTGCTGAATTCAGATGATCTTTATATGAATATAGGCCAGAATTGCAACAATGCACGCAACAGCAGATGGAGCTGATTTGAATGTGCATATGTTTTTGATGCTTCATAGCCTGGAGTCACTGCTGTCAAGGTGTCTAAAGTGACAGGGACGATCGAAACAAGCATTTAAAAATACTAAAGCCATTAATGAAAAGAACAGCTCATACAAAGT
Organism: Rhinoraja longicauda; assembly: GCF_053455715.1. NCBI lineage: Eukaryota > Metazoa > Chordata > Chondrichthyes > Rajiformes > Arhynchobatidae > Rhinoraja > Rhinoraja longicauda. The sequence goes on along the minus strand of NC_135961.1, from coordinate 70,097,174 downwards.
ATAGAATGGGTACGTACTTCTGATGTGTGAATAACAGGCACCATTCTTAATAACTGCCCACAAAAGCTGCAGTTAGCCTCGGGGTATCTAGTTCATGCAGTGTGAAACATTTATCTTGAAGTACTTTGGGAAATTCTATGAGTATTCTTAAGTAACTGATAAATTAGTACGCAATGACTGAATGCTCCATAATGTCTGAGTCTCCCTTCTGCATGCCTATTCTGCATTTGCTGTTCTAGTATTAATTATATATTTTTTAAAACAAAACAAAAATACTTCAAATACAGGAAATATGATTGTTTTTTTAAGTGCTAACTCAGCTAGTCAGGCATCTTCAGCAGAGTGAAAGAGAGGGAGGAGTAAATGATCCTCATTTTGCTGGGTTTTATCGACTTGTGATTTTTGAAATCTAAGTACTGACCAATCTCAGGACCCCCAAGTAAAACTCACCGGTCCATCCATTTGAACCGGTGCTGTAAGGCTGCTTGAAGAAAGGCGACAATGATGTTTGTGTAGGAAAGAACTGCAGATGCTGGTTTAAACCGAAGATGGACACAAAATGCAGGAGTAACTCAGCGGGACAGGCAGCATCTGTGAAGGGAAGAATCGGGTCAAGATCCTTCTTCAGGCAATGATGTTTAATAATTTGTTTTTGGTAATTTGATTGTTTTAAATAATACGGCATGTGACCTGGTTATGAGCAGGAGATCTTGCTGCCACACAGGGCCATACTGAATGGTTCCAGAGAACTGTGTTGGAAGGAACTGCAGATCTGGTTTAAACCGAAGATAGACACAAAATTCTGGAGTAACTCAGTGGGACAGGCAGCATCTCTGGAGAGAAGGAATGGGTGACGTTTCAGGTCGAGACTGAAGAAGGGCCTTGAACCGAAACGTCACCTGTTCCTTCTCTCCAGAGATGTTGCCTGTCCCGCTGAGTTACTCCAGCTTTTACTGTCTACCTTTGGTTCCAGAGAACTCTGGGACTGGATCTAAGGCTGGGGAAGCTTGGGTGGCAGTGTAGGCTCTAGGTCTCACTCTTGAGAGTAGAGGCATAGCATATAAAGGAATACGGAAAATGTAGAGAAACAGGGAGTAGAAAAGGGACAGGACAGAAGATTATGTAATGGGTGCAAAGAGGGCAAGTGTAAATGACCTAGCAATGGAGTAGCAAGGCCAAAGAGGGTAGAAATCGGACAAATAAAGGCACCAGCTCCCTAGAAATAATGGCAATGGTGGTTATGACCTGAACCTATTGTAAACTTGGGTAAACTGGTTATTAGAAAGAAAAGATCCATTTCCCAGACCTTCTGACCATGTGTTGTTTTATTTCTTGCCCCAGTCCCAACATTTCTTTAAATCTTCTGCCTCACACCCAATTTGAAATCATCTCTTTTAATATTTAATTTTTCCTGTCTTTAGCCCACCACTCACCGTTCTCTATTGCTCCTCCATTCCTTTTATCCTGGCTCAATGCTTGCATCTGTTCCGTCTCTAAATTCTGTTTTAAGTTGTCAGTCAGATATATTTCCAGCTCCATTGGCTTTCTTTTCATGGAGACAAATTAGCTCCAGAAACTGATTGCAGCATCTAGAACAGGGATCTCCAAACTATGGCCCGCGGGCCACATCCGGCCCGCAGCAAGATCTTAGGCGGTGGGGACTGGAGGCAGAAGCTGCCGGCGAAGGTTCACTGGACAGCGGATCGCCACAGACCCAGAGCCGGGACAAAGCGAGAGATCGCAGCGCCCCCTCGCAAACTCACAGAAACTTCCCTCCTCGCCGCCGCCACTCCCCCCTGGGGAGAGAGAGGGGCGAGGGGTAGAGAGACTCGGGGTAGAGAGACTCGGGGTAGAGGGAGCAGTGGGTGAGAGCGGGAGCGCGGGAAGGGGGAGGGTGTCAGAGCGTCCGGTGAAGGAGCGCTGCTGTTTGCAGGGGCTGCTCCCTCTCTCTCTCTCCCCCTCTCTCTCTCTCCCAGAGCCAGTGAGATCTGCGCCGCTCCTCCACTCTCTTCCCCGGCCCCGTCTCCCTCTAACGCAGCGAAATAAGAACAAACACGAGTGAAACTTCCCTCCTCGCCGCCGCCGCTCACCCCGGGGATGCGGGGCTTCTGAACAACAACTACACTTGTGTTTGTTCATGTTTCGCTGCGTTAGAGGGAGACGGGGCCGGGGAAGAGCGGCGCAGATCTCACTGGCTCTGGGGGAGAGAGGAGAGAGAAAGGGATGGAGCAGACCCCGCAAGTGGCGGCGCTCCTTCACTGGACCCTCAGACACCCTCCCCCTCCCCGCGCTCCTCTCTCACCCGCTGTCCCCTCTACCCCGACTCTCTCCCCTCCCCCTCCCCGCGCTCCTCTCTCACCCGCTGTCCCCTCTACCCCGACACTCTCCCCTCCCCCTCCCCGCGCTCCTCTCTCACCCGCTGTCCCCTCTACCCCGACACTCTCCCCTCCCCCTCCCCGCGCTCCTCTCTCACCCGCTGTCCCCTCTACCCCGACACTCTCCCCTCCCCCTCCCCGCGCTCCGCTCTCACCCGCTGTCCCCTCTACCCCGACACTCTCCCCTCCCCCTCCCCGCGCTCCACTCTCACCCGCTGTCCCCTCTACCCCGACACTCTCCCCTCCCCCTCCCCCTCCCCGCGCTCCACTCTCACCCGCTGTCCCCTCTACCCCGACACTCTCCCCTCCCCCTCCCCCTCCCCCTCCCCGCGCTCCGCTCTCACCCGCTGTCCCCTCTACCCCGACACTCTCCCCTCCCCCTCCCCCTCCCCGCGCTCCGCTCTCACCCGCTGTCCCCTCTACCCCGACACTCTCCCCTCCCCCTCCCCGCGCTCCGCTCTCACCCGCTGTGCCCTCTACCCCGACACTCTCCCCTCCCCCTCCCCGCGCTCCTCTCTCACCCGCTGTCCCCTCTACCCCGACACTCTCCCCTCCCCCTCCCCGCGCTCCGCTCTCACCCGCTGTGCCCTCTACCCCGACTCTCTCCCCTCCCCCTCCCCCTCCCCGCGCTCCACTCTCACCCGCTGTCCCCTCTACCCCGACACTCTCCCCTCCCCCTCCCCGCGCTCCGCTCTCACCCGCTGTCCCCTCTACCCCGACACTCTCCCCTCCCCCTCCCCGCGCTCCTCTCTCACCCGCTGTCCCCTCTACCCCGACACTCTCCCCTCCCCCTCCCCCTCCCCCTCCCCGCGCTCCGCTCTCACCCGCTGTGCCCTCTACCCCGACTCTCTCCCCTCCCCCTCCCCCTCCCCGCGCTCCACTCTCACCCGCTGTCCCCTCTACCCCGACACTCTCCCCTCCCCCTCCCCGCGCTCCGCTCTCACCCGCTGTGCCCTCTACCCCGACTCTCTCCCCTCCCCCTCCCCCTCCCCGCGCTCCGCTCTCACCCGCTGTCCCCTCTACCCCGACACTCTCCCCTCCCCCTCCCCGCGCTCCGCTCTCACCCGCTGTGCCCTCTACCCCGACTCTCTCCCCTCCCCCTCCCCGCGCTCCACTCTCACCCGCTGTCCCCTCTACCCCGACACTCTCCCCTCCCCCTCCCCGCGCTCCGCTCTCACCCGCTGTGCCCTCTACCCCGACTCTCTCCCCTCCCCCTCCCCGCGCTCCTCTCTCACCCGCTGTCCCCACTACCCCGACACTCTCCCCTCCCCCTCCCCGCGCTCCGCTCTCACCCGCTGTGCCCTCTACCCCGACACTCTCCCCTCCCCCTCCCCCTCCCCGCGCTCCGCTCTCACCCGCTGTCCCCTCTACCCCGACACTCTCCCCTCCCCCTCCCCGCGCTCCACTCTCACCCGCTGTTCCCTCTACCCCGACATTCTCCCCTCCCCCTCCCCGCGCTCCGCTCTCACCCGCTGTTCCCTCTACCCCGACACTCTCCCCCTCCCCGCGCTCCGCTCTCACCCGCTGTTCCCTCTACCCCGACACTCTCCCCCTCCCCGCGCTCCACTCTCACCCGCTGTTCCCTCTACCCCGACACTCTCCCCTCCCCCTCCCCGCGCTCCACTCTCACCCGCTGTTCCCTCTACCCCGACTCTCTCCCCTCCCCCTCCCCGCGCTCCACTCTCACCCGCTGTTCCCTCTACCCCGACTCTCTCCCCTCCCCCTCCCCGCGCTCCACTCTCACCCACTGTCCCCTCTACCCCGACACTCTCCCCTCCCCCTCCCCGCGCTCCACTCTCACCCGCTGTTCCCTCTACCTCGACCCTCTCCCCTTCCCCTCCCCCTCCCCGCGCTCCACTCTCACCCGCTGTCCCCTCTACCCCGACTCTTTCCCCTCCCCCTCCCCGCGCTCCACTCTCACCCACTGTCCCCTCTACCCCGACACTCTCCCCTCTCCCTCCCCGCGCTCCGCTCTCACCTGCTGTCCCCTCTACCCCGACACTCTCCCCTCCCCCCCCCCTTTCTCTCTCTCTCTCTCCTCTCTCTCCTCTCTCTCCCCCAGTGGTGGTCACTGTATTTTTTCTGTTTTGTAAATAATTGTATACCTACGGTATATCTATATTCCAATATTTCAAGCTGTTTTTAAAAATGGAATATTATTTATTTGTTGCCATACAAACCTAATGTAATCTAACCTAACCTACTTTAACCTTTCCTAATCTAATCTACGTAAGCTAGTCTAAACTTTTTTGAGTTCATTAAATTTATAAAACTCACACTTCTTTATTTACCCAGTAAATAGATTTACTTTGGAAAGATATATAGAGTCATAGAGAGAGTGTCATAGAGTCACACAGCACAGGAACAGGCTCTTTAGCCCAACCTGACCAAGCCAACGGAGAAGCCCCACCTATGCTAGTACCACCTATCCGCCCATCCCTCGAAACACGTGCTATCCATGTACCTGTCCAAATGTTTTAAATGTTGTGATAGTAGTCATGAGCGTTTTATTGTAATATGTCCTGATACAGAACAATGTGGTCCTTACTTGCAGCAGCTGACAGATTTGTAAATATTGTACTCTAAACAACTGCTATATTTAAGTTTTTGTTGTTGTGCTGCTTGCAAAATATTGCTACGGAACGGCAACATTTTGGAAAAAGAAACGCATCAACTTCCTCCTCTGGCAGCTGGTTCCATGTGTACACCCCCCTCTGTGGCAGCTTGTTCAATGTGTACACTACCCTCTGTGGCAGCGTGTTACATGTGTACACTACCCTCTGGCAGCTTGTTCCATGTACACTACCCTCTCTGGCAGCGTGTTCCATGTGTACACCCCCCTCTGTGGCAGCTTGTTCCATGTACACTACCCTCTCTGGCAGCGTGTTCCATGTGTACACCCCCCTCTGTGGCAGCGTGTTCCATGTGTACACCCCCCTCTGTGGCAGCTTGTTCAATGTGTACACTACCCTCTGTGGCAGCGTGTTACATGTGTACACTACCCTCTGTGGCAGCTTGTTCCATGTGTACACCCCCCTCTGTGGCAGCTTCTTCCATGTGTACACTACCCTCTGTGACAGCTTGTTCAATGTGTACACTACCCTCTGGCAGCTTGTTCCATGTGTACACTACGCTCTGTGGCAGCTTGTTCCATGTACACTACCCTCTGTGGCAGCTTGTTCCATGTGTACACTATCCTCTGTGGCAGCTTGTTCAATGTGCACCACCCTCTGTGTGAAAATGTTCCCCATAGGCTCCAATTAAACGTTTCCCCTCTCACCTTAAACCTATGTCCTCTGACTCTTGGTTCTCTACACTGGATATTCCCTACTAAGGTGCATTCACTCTATTTATTCCCCTCGTGATTTTATACACCTCCATATGATCTCCCCCTCAGCCTCCTGCACTCCAATGAATAAAGTCCTAGCCTGCCCAACCTCTCCCAGTGAAGAAAGAATGTGCACTTTAATACTTTTTTCCGACTTTCTACAGTCAGCAAATGATGTAACATTTTCACAATTAACATAGACTTTTAAACAGTCTGAAGAAGGGTCTCAACCCGAAACGTCACCCATTCCTTCTCTCCTGAGATGCTGCCTGACCTGCTGAGTTACTCCAGCATTTTGTGAATAAATAGACTTTTAAACAGAAGTTTATTGACAGCTTATTTTGGAGTAACTCCACAGATTGAACCGTCTGTGAGTTCCAAACTGTCTGACATTGACCCAACGTTGCTATGGCTTGGAAATCTAAATCTTTAAAAGGAAGTGTTTATCCTCCACCTGTTACCTCAGAGGGTCACAGCTGGTCAGACAGTTATCAGTCACAGTCATGACCCCGAGCGAAGGCCTCTCAACAGGAGGCTTGTACACTCCCACTGCATATCCTGAAACAATGCCGCAGACAACACTCACAGTAATTTAATTAAAACAATCATCTGTCATTAACAGTAAATGTAGGTGATCTGGCCAAACATGTTTGTCATTTCCCAACCACTACATTTACCTGCAACTTACAGTCTGCTAATGACAAGAATTTGCTGTCAGCCACAGATTTACTGGATTGCACTCATAGATGTTGCTTTAGAACTGTACAATGTGTTATATTTTGTGAACAGTTCCATGGTGTGCTCTTGTACCTCCTGTTGATTATTCCAAGGTATGTAAAGCAAGTTTAAAAAATCCCCACGAACGTGTGACAGTGGGATAAATCCCTAGAATCATTATGGATTTGCTTTAACAAATGAGGGAAGCCAAAATGAATTACTACTTCATGCCTTTCTATCACCCGTTTCAAATTATTGTATAGCCATAGCATTTGAACGTTAATTAATGACTTTAGTTGTGGAGGCCAGTTTGAGTTGCAGTCTCTGGAACAAGAAGGGGCGTGGCTGTGTTCTGCAGCTGCGGCTCACCGGCAGTCTCTCTGTCTTTTTTTTGTTTTTTGTCTATTGTCATCGTTTAATGTACGTTTTGTTCTATTTTTAACTGTGTATGTGGGGGGGTGGTGGGGGGGTTGGGGGAAACCTTTTTTTCTAATCTCTTCCTCAACGGAGATGCGACCTTTACCGTGTCGTATCTCCGTTCGCGCTACGGCCTAACATCGTGGAGTCGGCGGCCTCCAGCTGGGATCGACCTTGAAGACTCCGGTCGCAGGGCCTGGACTTACCATCTCGGAAGCTTCGGCCGTGGGCCCTGCAGACCGCAACATCGGGAGTTCGCAGGTCCCTGGCTGGCGACCGGTTTTTGGGAGCTCCAGCCGTAGCAGCTTCGACCGCCCCGAAGCGCGAGGTACGATCGACCCGCTCACAGGCCCTTCATCACCCTGCGTGACTCGGCCGCAGCACTTTCCATCGCCCGGTGGGGGCTCAGGACTTTCATCGGCCTGCTCGGCTCGGCCCTGGGACTTTCCATCGCCCGGTGGGGGCTCAGGACTTTCATCGGCCTGCTCGGCTCGGCCCTGGGACTTTCCATCGCCCGGTGGGGGCTTCAAAAAGTTGGGAGTCTCGATCACCTCGTGGCACCACGGGAGAAGAATGAGGAGGAGATAAGACTTTGCCTTCCATCACAGTGAGGGTGTGCCTAGAGCAATCACTGTGATGGCTGTTTGTGTAAAAATTGTATCTGTGTGTCCTGTGCTTTTTGTTGTCTACTGCCGGACCCTGACGTGAGAGGACGCTGGCGTTGTTTATTCGCCGCTTTTCCGTTAGGATAGTTTGTCTGTTTGTTTTTATGTTGATTGTTTTTGTAAAGCGCTTTGAGCACTCGATAAGGCGCTATATAAAATAAATGAATTATTATTATTATTATTATTATTAAGAATGAGTTGGGTGGCCAAATATTTTATTTATTTATTTATTTTTAAATTTTATTTATTTTTCCGGTCAATACAATACAACAGATTGATCATACAGTTGTGAAAGTTAAATAGTACAAAATCATTATATCAAAAATAAAAACAATATAATCACACATGATATTCTCTGACCGAAAAAAAAGGTGTTGGCAGAAGCCAAAGCTTATTGTGCCTACCCTTAATACTTAACAAAGCATTACCCTAACTAACCAAAATAGCAGTGAAACAAAACAATAAAATAAAATATAATTAAATAAACACAACATCATAAGTCAGAAGCAGATTAACAAAACATAGAAAGAAACACAAATATAATCACGAAATATCATTTCTGTCATGTCAGTCATTTCTCAGTGCTGATCACATATATTTGTATCGTTCAAATATAATATTTTTGAACATTTTCTTGAATTTACACATATTACTACACTCTATTAATTCATTGTTGCAACTATTCCATAAATTAACCCCTTTAACAGTCACACATCTTTCACATTTGTCCCCACCCTCTTTTTTTTAAACATATAATTTCCCCTGAGTGGATACCTACTCTCCCTCACTGAAAACATTGGAAGCTTTAATGTAGGGCAACAGATTGCTGTTTCATTTGCAATTAAAATAAACATATTCTTGAATAATTGATAGATTGTTTAAATTAAACTGTTATCAATCGCTGCAGTTGTACCTGTGGCACGCCTTAAACATTTAATTTAATTTAAAATGGTTCTTCATTTAAGGTGGCTATTAAAAGCATTTTCACAAAACTGAAAATAACTTGCCAAAATAAACATAAAAGCAAAATAACTGATGTGCGACAATACGCTCTAGTGTAGAGAGCTGAATTCTGCAGTCTATCTTCCCCATTGCTCGATCTATTATACTTGCATTTAACCTGATTGTGTTCATGTTATGTGATCTGATTGGATAGCATGCCAAACAACGTTTTTCATTATGCTTAAATGCACATGATAATAAACCTAAATCAAAATCTAAACCTAAATGTACGTTAAAATGAATTGTGTATGAGCTTCACAAAAGGGAATGTGCTGTTGAATTTCATGTCTCAATAATAAAATATCTATGCCATTTGTGCTTATAGTAAAATAACGGGGAAAAGCTAGTTATCCATCAGCTTATATTAAGGAAACATGTTGAGGTTGATATTTATGCAAAAATATGAATAAATCACTAATTTATACCAGAGTTTTTTTACATGCAAAGTTTTTCAGATATGTAATTAAGATTATATGCAGCATAATGCAAATGCACATTCATATCCTTTGAGTCTTTTGCGAAATGTTGTGTTCCAGTGTGATGGCATAATACTCCCCCTCACAAACTGTACGTTTGGTCTGAATCCTTGTATTTTTCTAAGTGATTAAAATTAACTTTGCCCTGTCGTCATTGCCTGTAAGTGGTTTTGAATGACACAGCAGAAAGAGTTGGTAACATTAGCTTAATCTGGGTTTTTCTATCCCTGATACACAGGTGTGTGGGCTTAAGACCAATTGAAGGTTTTCATCTTTAAAACCAAGAAACAGATGATATTGTTCTTGTGGTTGTTTACCGATAATATGGGTCACTTTACATTGCATGTATGTTAAAAAACAGAGTTTTCTCAAGACCATTGATGAATTCATGTTTCAAAGAATTAATTAATTTTGTCAAAGATTGAATTTGAAAGATTTTCTGTCATGTCTAAACAATGGATTACATATAAGAAAATTTTAGTACAGCTAGGTTTATATTAAAATAGTTTCACTATCATCAAGAAAGTATTCCATTTGTGCTCACTAATACCTGATGAACATTTTAGGAAGAAAGCTACAACTGTTGATTTAGTGTATAGAATATTTTGACATGATTTAAGTCTCATAATCTAAAAGTCACATTTCTAGAAGTCTTTCCTGTTCTATTTTACTTATTGTCTCCTTTGAAATTGGACTTGAAAAGTCTTTTTTTTAATGAAAAACAGTTTCCCTGTCATGAAATAGATTTTAAGTATCAAATTAATGCAATGCAAAAGTATCATCTAAAGCAATCCATTCGTAATGCTCTGCCCAAACTGGTATTGGGTCACTAAAAGACATAGAATGACACAGCGGGTCAGGCAGCAACTCTGGAGAATGTGGGCAGGTGGATGTTTTGGATCGGGATCCTTCTTTAGACTCATTGTGGTGGTTGGGGAGGGGGGGGGGGCAGGCTACAGATGGTTATGTGTGACGGGGGTTTTGATTGGCAAGTGGTTGGACTAAGGCCAAAGATGAAAAGATGTGAGATAAGGATAGAGGAAATGCAAAATGTGAAGCCTGAGGAAGGAATTTAGGGAAGGGGAGGGAGAGGGGAGAAATGAATGTGTTGGGTGGGGCAGAGTGGTGAGGTGGGGGAAACAGGGGGAGGGGAAGAAGTGGTGGGAGTTAGGGTTGTTTGGTAAATCACAACATTAGAATATTCAATGTTCATACTGTTGGGCTGTAAGCTATCCAAGCGGAATGCAAGATGCTGTTCCTCCAGTTTGCATGTAGCTTCACTCTGACAATGGAGGAGGCCCAGGACGGAAAGAGCAGGTTACCCCCCCCCACATTCCTTCCCTTCCCCCCCCCCCCCCCCCCCCCCCTCCCCACCTTTCCTCTGTTCCACCTGTCACCCTGTTATAGGAAGGATGTCAGGGGCTGAGCCAAAGGGAGAGGTTGGGCAGAATAGGACATTATTCCTTGAAGCATAGGCTGGGGGGAGATCTTAGAGAGGTGTATAAAATCATGAGGGCAATCGACAGTGTGAATGTCCTTTACCCAGAGTAGGGGAATGAAAAACAAGAGGACATAAGTTTCAGGTGAGAGGGGCAAGATTTAATAGAAGATGGAGGGGCAAGTTACCCAGCTGCCATATTCCAACAGCCCCTTCCAACCTTGCGTCTTCTACCAGAAAAAGGACGTAATTCAGGGGTGCAAGGATCACCACCTCTACATGTGCACACTCTACTGACGGTCATAGGTTGCTGATTTCTGGAGTGCTCACTCCAATAGCATTGTGAGAGTTCCTCCACCAACAACACGGCACTGGTTCAAGAGTATTTGCAAGAAAACAAACTGCAGGCCGCTGAGAGAGAGAGTGAGATAGTGGCACTAACAGAGGTGATCATTCACAGAGTGCAGATATCACAAAATGCTGGAGTAACTCAGCGGGTCAGGCAGCATCTCAGGAGAGAAGGAATGGGTGACGTTTCGGGTCGAGACCCTTCAGACTGATGTCAGGGGAGGGGGCAGGACTAAGATAGGATGTAGTGGAAGACAGGAAGACAGTGGGAAATTGGGAAGGGGGAGGGGAAGAGAGGGACAGAGGAACTATCTGAAGTTAGAGAAATCAATGTTCATACCACTGGGGTGTAAGCTGCCCAAGCGAAATATGAGATGCTGTTCCTCCAATTTCCGGTGGGCCTCACTATGACAATGAAGGAGGCCCAAGACAGAAAGGTCAGACTGGGAATGGGAGGGGGAGTTGAAATGCTCGGCCACCGGGAGATCATGTTGGTTAAGGCAAACTGAGCGCAGGTGTTGAGCGAAACGATCGTCGAGCCTGCATTTGGTCTCGCCGATGTAGAGAAGTTGACATCTAGAGCAGCGGATACAATAGATGAGGTTGGAGGAGTTGCAGGTGAACCTCTGTCTCACCTGGAAAGACTGGTTGGGTCCTTGGAGTGGAAGGTAAGGACAAGGGGACTCTATCCTTGTTACAAATGGGAAGAGGGGGAGCAAGAGCGGAGCTGCGGGATGTAGAAGAGACCCTAGTAAGAGCCTCATCTATAATGGAAGAGGGGAAGCCCCGTTTCCTAAAGAATGAGGACATCTCTGCTGCCCTAGTGTGAAACACCTCATCCTGGGCGTAGACGGAGGAATTGGGAGTAGGGGATAGACTTTTTACAGCAGACAGGGTGGGAAGAAGTGTAGTCAAGTAATGCACAGAGTGCATTAAGCACAGTATGCACAGAGTGCAAGTGTGTTGTACCTTTGCACTCTAAATATTTAACCCGAGCAAGTGTGAGGTGTTGCACTTTGGGAGGTTGCACCCAAGGCAAGACCCAGAGCAACATTGATGTGCAGAGTGATGTCAGATTGCAACTTCATAGCTGACTAAATGTAGCAGCACAAGTGCTTCGGATGGTGAAGAAGTCATGCTGTATGTTTGCCATCATTGCTGGGGGAATTGAATATAAGAGTCAAGAAGTCTTGATGCAGCTCTATAGGACTTTGATCAGGCTGCATTTGGAGCTCTCTCTCTATCCCTCTCCCACCCAAGTCGCACTGGCTTCTCATTTTCACCCTACAAACAGCTAACAATGGCCAGTTTCCTTTATCAGCGTTACATTTTTGCATATCTTTCATTCATTGTTCTTTATCTCTCCACATCACCGTCTATATTTCTCGTTACCCTTATCCCTAACCAGGCTGAAGAAGGGTCTCAACCCGAAAGGCCACCCATTCTTTCTCTCCAGAGATGCTGCCTGTGTCTTTTTGTGTCTATCTGCATTTAGAGTATTGCATGCAGTTCTGGTCACCACATTACAGGAAAGATGTGGAAGCTTTGGAGATGGTGCAGAGGAGGTTTACCAGAATACTGCCTGGACTAGAGGGTTTCAGCTACAAGGAGAGGTTGGATAAACTTGGATTGTTTTCTCTGGAACGTTGGAGGTTGTGGGGAGACTTGATAGAAGCATATACAATTATGAGATGCATAGATAGGGTAGACAGAACCTTTTACCCAGCATGGAAATGTCCAACACTAGAGGGCATAGCTAGAAGGTGAGAGGGGGAGGGTGGTGGGGGCCTGGAACGCATTGCCATTGTGGTGGTGGAGGCAATTGTGGCCTATAAGAAGCTTTTAGATAGGCACATGGATTTACAGGGAATTGACGGATATGGATCACTTGCCGACAGATGAGATCAGTACAGCTGGGCATCGTGTTTAGCACAAACATTGTGGGCCGAAGGGTCCATTCCTGTACTGTTCTATGTTCGATGTAAATGCTGAGAAAGTTTTATGACTTCACACATTTTAATAAAGAAATATGCACATTTGAATCTGTTATTTGCTAGTGTGTTCCAGGAGCACTTATAGAAAGCAGTCTTGCACTAATATTTCAGAACCTGTATTTAGCAGCAGTTTTTACAATCATTAGTGAACAGTGAACTAGTCCCATTGCAGGTGAACTAGTCTGCATTTGGTCCACAGCCCTTTAAACTGTTCAATCCTATCAGCATGGATTTCTGAAAGATTTTGTTTGATAAGCCTGTTAATTGTTTTAAGCTGGAACTAGCAGAAAAGATATGGGGAAACTCACTGACGTGGTGTGGGCATTAGATAATGTGTCAACACAATTATTCAATAAAATGCAGGGTATTGAGACTAACATACTGTCGTGAGTTGAGATTGGTTAACAAAAGGAAAACAGATTCATAGTAATGTTAACTGTTTGTATTGTCGGCACTAATGAGATGCCTCTGCTGTTCACAGTTGACGTCATTGATTTGGATGAGGGAACTGAATTTGAGCAAATGAACAGAGATAATTAGTCTGAAGAAGGGTCTCGACCCGAAACGTCCCCCATTCCTTCTCTCCAGAGATGCTGCCTGACCCGCTGAGTTACTCCACATTCTGTGCCTACCTTTGAAGAGAGATAATGCCTGCATGGGCAGTGTGTACAAGTGAGCATCCTATAAGCAGTTGGGGATGGATGATGTGAAGCTAGGTGGCAGTGTGGGCCGTGAAGAGGATGCAGAAAAGCATTGGGAGCTGAAGGCAGACCAGCTGGAATGGACAGGGATGTGGCAAATATAATGTGAATGTTTAAAAACACAAGCTCATCCACTTTGGTAGAAAAATGTAAAAAGGCAGAATATTTTTTAAATGGCGAGATTGAAAAGTGTTTGTGCTCAGAGGAAACTGGGTGACCTTGTACACAGATGAGTGAAAATTGTGGTCCACACACAGTAAGCAACTAGGATGGCATGTAAAGGCTTTTATTGCAAAAGGATTTGATTACAGGAATGGAGATGTCTTGCTCCAATTACAGGGCTCCAGTGAAACCACACGATTCAGTCTGACCTTCCTGCGTCAGGAAGCCTCGATCAGTTGGTTCATGTAAAACATTGGCCATCGTCCTTTAAGGGCAGAATTAACCAGACTAAATCTTTCCAGAGTTCAGAAGAATAAAAGGAGATCTCATTGAAAGGCACCAAGTTCTAATGGGGCTTGATGGACAACACAGAGGTGATGTTTCTCCTGGCTGGACCCTCCAAATCAGGATCTGAGCCTCAAAGTAAGACAATGGTCAGTCAGGACAGGTGAGCAAAATGTATTCACCAGTGGATGGAGTTCATGACCCAAAAAAACAGTAGAGGCTCAGTCACTGAATCTATTCTAGAGTGGGAGAACTGAAGTAGTTGAAGTAAATGGAGGGATGAAGGTTAGTTAGTGAAGGAGGTTGGTGGGAGATTGAAGGGTCAGGCGTAATCTCATTGAATACTGGAGCTGGCATAAAGGGCTGAATGGACTACACGGTTCTCATTCTTAAAACATGCAGTGATATTTTCTTGTTAATGTGATAAATGAGTTAGTTTCTGAGTAAATAAAGAAGCATGGAAAGGTTTTAACTTGTACTTTTGGTGTCCTTGTGCAAAAAGTAGTAGTTTAACATTTCCAGCTTTCTCGGAGACCTGTAAATGAGCACAATAGCGGAGGCCCAGCAAGCTGGTTAATTACTTGCCGGCTTGGACTTGGTTTTCAAGAAATTTTTTAAGCAAGTGCAAAATTTTGCTGAGACACTAATTGCACTGAATATAATTTGCGCTTAAAATTCTGTGATTTCTGTCGAATTGCATCAAAAGAAGCATAAAAGAGCAGAATATTGAAGCTATTGTGTTTACTGTGACATTGATACTGCACCACTTTCAAAGACTGCTGTAAAACTGACCTGGTTTAGTAATGTACAGAGCCACCAGTGGTATTTCCATGACTTCCATTGTCACTGACAACAGCACAGGGTATTCCTCCTTGTAATGAAGCTGTTAAAACTGAAACACTTCAATGATAGATTGTGGCTCATCTCTAACTGCTGCTGCTTGCAGGGTAGGGAGCATCTTCCCAAATATAGGTTTTTTATTTGAAATGGAAAAACAGGTCAAATTTTTCTCGGTTTTTAATGGGTTTTTCCAAATGAAGCTCTTGTGCTTTATAAATCTTGCAGCAATTTCTCAAAATGCGGCTGTTTTGTTGGCTGTGATCTAATATAGAAGAGGTGTCAGAAATGACAATCCTTTCCTGAGGTGTGGCATCCTCCAGTGTAGCAAAGGCTGGCAGGTAAAATGTACAATGGAGACAGATACATTATTGTTCCCAGTCGCTTCAGTGGTCAGTGGCTTAGTTTGTGAGTGTATTGTACCTTCACTCACCACTTGGCAGCAAGCAAATTGTGACCCAGCTTTTTAGATAATTGCCCATATGGTTTAGTTTAGTTTTAGTTTTGAGATACAGCATGGAAACAGGCCCTTCGGCCCACCATCCCACGCCAACCATCGATCACCTGTACACTAGTTCTGTTATCCCACTTACGCCTCTCACAGACTAGGAGTAAATTACAGAAGCCAATTAACCTACAAACCCGCACATCTTCGGGGTATGGGAAGCACCCGGAGAAAACCCATGCGGTCACAGGGAGAATGTACAAACTCTGTACAGACAGCACACGTAATCTGGATCAAACCTGGGTCCCTGGCGCTGTGAGGTAGCAGTTCTATAGCTGTGCCACTGTGCTGCCCCAGCACCAAGGTAGGAGTTTCAACCAATATTGTAAAATTACTTCCCAAAGAGGTCCTGTAATATAAATTATCCAATGGTGGTGTTACTAAAAACTGTGGCTTGCATTGACAGTTCAGAGGGAGACTTATAGTCCTGAATGTGAACCTGTCAGTTATATTGTTTATATTGTTTATATTGTTTATATTGCATAAACTTTCCAGAGTCTTTAATCGTGGAGGAAACCTGAGTGGATCACCAGAACTGTGTCAATGGAATCTTTGGGAACATGCCAATATTTGCATCACTCTCTAAGATGATGTAACTGTTCACAAGGCCTCCAATGTAGTGTATTAGTACTTCCCAAGGGTACGTAGAAGTGTGTCAATATTTGCAGAGCCAAAAAGCAACATTTTGATAATTGCTGGTTTGTAATGTTGCAGTTTATCATAAACCTCCTGAAAAGACTAATTATACCATGCGCCAAGCAATAGAAAAACATGTTTTAGTTGTATTATATTGCAGCCACTTATTGCTAATAAATAGTGTACTGAAGTTCACTTATACTTTGATAATTCTGTAATGTAAATCTGTATATATTCTTGGTCATCAGAAGTGCTTAACCTGGGTGATCACCCATGACTTGATCCTCCAGTTTTTAAATCTTTTGCACTAGATTGTCTGCTTCCTTATAATGTTCCCTGTATAGGTGAACTGTATATCTAACATGGAATGCCCCTGTATAGGTGAACTGTATATCTAACTGTATAGGTGAACTGTATATCTAACATGGAATGCCCCTGTATAGGTGAACTGTATATATAACTGTATAGGTGAACTGTATATCTAACATGGAATGCCTCTGAATTGAACCTTCAGCAGTGCATTATTAACCAAAAAATTGGATTGTTGTCCGCATCTGGGCTGGAGAGGTCAGTTGCCCCTGTTTTGTGACCAAACTAGCTGAGAAGGGTTCTGAATAATCCTGGAAACTGCATTTCATCCACAGGCACATTTAGACAAGTAAACATATAGAAACATAGAAAACAGGTGCAGGAGTAGGCCATCCGTCCCTTGGAGCCAGCACCACCATTCAATATGATCATGGCTGATCATCCAGAATCAGTACCCCGTTCCTGCTTTCTCCCCATATCCCTTGATTCCGTTGGCCCTCAGAGCTATATCTCACTCTCTCTTGAAAACACGGATAGGACAGGTTTAGAGGGATGTGGACAAATGCAGGCAGGTGGGACTAGTGTAGATGGGGCATGTTGGTCGGTGTGGGCAGGTGGGACTAGTGTAGATGGGACATGTTGGTCGGTGTGGGCAGGTGGGACTAGTGTAGATGGGACATGTTGGTCGGTGTGGGCAGGTGGGACTAGTGTAGATGGGGCATGTTGGTCGGTGTGGGCAGGTGGGACTAGTGTAGATGGGACATGTTGGTCGGTGTGGGCAGGTGGGACTAGTGTAGATGGGACATGTTGGTCGGTGTGGGCAGGTGGGACTAGTGTAGATGGGACATGTTGGTCGGTGTGGGCAGGTGGGACTAGTGTAGATGGGGCATGTTGGTCGGTGTGGGCAGGTGGGACTAGTGTAGATGGGGCATGTTGGTCGGTGTGGGCAGGTGGGACTAGTGTAGATGGGACATGTTGGCTGGTGTGGGCAGGTGGGACTAGTGTAGATGGGACATGTTGGCCGGTGTGGGCAGGTGGGACTAGTGTAGATGGGGCATGTTGGCCGGTGTGGGCAGGTGGGACTAGTGTAGATGGGGCATGTTGGTCGGTGTGGGCAGGTGGGACTAGTGTAGATGGGGCATGTTGGTCGGTGTGGGCAGGTGGGACTAGTGTAGATGGGACATGTTGGCCGGTGTGGGCGGGTTGGTCCGAAGGGTCTGCTTCCACACTGTAAGACTCTATGGCAGTGTATTAGATGGGGGGAAATGGAGTCGGATTCTACTCCTGAATATTTGCTAATCCATCACTGGAATATTACATCACAAGAGACTGTAGCTGCTGGAGGAACTTGGTGGGTCGGGCACATCTGTGGGGAGAAAGGCATTGATGTTGTAACTCGCCTGTGTTTCACCACCCTCGCTCCTTGCAATCCCCCTCTTGTCCTCACATTTTTGCCTAATTTTGTCCCTGTCCTGGTTCCATTCACCTAATATCCACACATTTTACCCACTGGATCACTCCTCCATCTAGTCCCTTTGTCGGTATCATCGGTATTCCTTTGTCTCTCCCTTAATGATTCCCAATATCACCTTGTGTACTTATCAGATTCCAGCACTGCTAGCCTTTGTGTTCCCACTGATGACCCTTTCAGGTATCTCCACCTTCACCTCCCCTTCCCCACCTGGCTGCTCCTGTCCTTCACTCCCCCTGGTCCACCAATCACTGACTGACCCCTGCATCATCTCTCCCTCTATCATCTTCATACCCACTATCTTCTTTCTCCACTCAGTCCTGATGCAGCCTTTCAACTGAAACATTGACAGTTCCTTCCCCCCACAGATGCTGCTCGACCCACTGTCTTCTCCAGCGGTTTGTTTGTTGTACTGGACGATTGAAAGTGTGTGGAAATCTGAAGGGGACAGTATTGAGCTTGCCTGCTAATGTATGAATGGCCACAGGAGCCTGGTAGCTGGGAGTGGCTGATGGCCCTGGCTTAGTTCTGTAAAAGAAGAGAGAATCGAGTATCCGTCCATCACTTGACTCACTTCACCTGGAACTCTACTCTTAGCTTGAACATACTTGGACCATCACGCAAGCAGTATTATTCCACCCTTAGTCATCTGCTGCTTTTTCTTTTCCCAAGCTCCTGAATCAGTGGATTGTGTTCCATTTTGCCAGCTGTTTTCCCCTTTTCACCTCATATTTCTTGTATTACTCCTGAATATTCTCCTATTCCCACTTGAACCATCAGCTGGGATGTCCACGTTCACACCTGGATGTGATGCTGTCAGATGTCTCCATTACGGACAGCTGCATTGATGCTGAGCGGGGCATGCACACCATCTTGTTTCCTGATAACTAGCTCCTACGTCTTGCTGACATTGAGGGAGAGGTTGTCTTGAAGCACTCTCTCACCTTCCTGTAATCTGTCTTGCCATTGTTCAAGAACTACAAACTGGTAGACTTAGAGTAGAAATGGCTACACAGACATGTGTGTATGGTGTACACCTTGTGATGAATGTGTAGTACTAATTTCCATTTGGGGGGTTTCTATACAAACATGACAAATCAATCTGCCCCCAAATTTACCTTCCTTGAAAATGGCACAGGCACGCACTATAAATTTAAAATATCACTCTATGAAAGTGAGATAGCCTTATTGTCAACCATTAAAAAATATATTTTTACATTAAAAAGTACTCAGATTATGTAGAAGCTGGAAATGCTGCTTTATACCACAGATAGACACAAAGTGCTGGAGTAACTCAGCAGGTCAGGCAGCATCTCTGGAGATAAAGGATAGGTGACGCTTCAGGTCGGGACGCTTCTTCAGTCTGAAGAACTATCCTTCAGACAGTTCTTCACCTATACTTTATCACCAGAGATTATAGACAATAGGTGTAGGAGTAGGCTATTTGGCCCTTCGAGCCAGCACCGCCATTCAATGTGATCATAGTTGATCATCCACAATCAGTAGAAACATAGAAAATAGGTGCAGGAATAGGCCATTCGGCCATTCGAGCCTGCACCGCCATTCAATATGATCATGGCTGATCATCCAACTCAGTAACCTGTACCTGCCTTCTCTCCATATCCCTTGATCCCTTTAGCCACAAGGGCCACATCTAACTCCCTCTTAAATATAGCCAATGAACTGGCCTCAACTATCTTCTGTGGCAGAGAATTCCACAGATTCACCACTCTGTGTGAAAAAAAACTTTCTCATCTCGGTCCTAAAAGACTTCCCCCTTATCCTTAGACTGTAACCCCTTGTTCTGGACTTCCCCAACATCGGGAACAATCTTCCTGCATCTAGCCTGTCCAACCCCTTAAGAATTTTGTAAGTTTCTATAAGATCCCCCCTCAATCTTCTAAATTCCAGCGAGTACAAGCCGAGTCTATCCAGTCTTTCTTCATATGAAAGTCCTGCCATCCCAGGAATTAATCTGGTGAACCTTCTCTGTACTCCCTCTATGGCAAGAATGTCTTTCCTCAGATTAGGAGACCAAAACTGTACGCAATACTCCAGGTGTGGTCTCACCAATGCCCTGTACAACTGCAGCAGAACCTCCCTGCTCCTATACTCAAATCCCCTCGCTATGAATACCAACATACCATTTGCTTTCTTCACTGCCTACTGCACCTACATGCCTACTTTCAATGACTGGTGTATCACGACACCCAGGTCTCGTTGCATCTCCCCTTTTCCTAATCGGCCACCATTCAGATAATAGTCTGCTTTCCTGTTCTTGCCACCAAAGTGGATAACCTCACATTTATCCACATTATACTGCATCTGCCATGCATTTGCCCACTCACCTAACCTATCCAGTACCCCGTTCCTGCCCTCTCCCCATATCCCTTGATTCCACTAGCCCCTAGAGCTCTATCTAACTCTCTTTTAAATTCATCCAGTGGATTGGCCTCCACTGCCTTCTGTGGCAGAGAATTCCACAAATTCACAACTCTCTGTGTGAAAAAGTTTCTTCTCACCTCAATTTTAAATGGCCTCCCCAATATTCTTGGACTGTTGCCCCTGGTTCTGTACTCCCCAACATTGGGAACATTTCTCCTGCATCTTGTCCAGTCCTTTTATAATTTTATACGTCTCAATAAGATCCCCTCTCATCCTTTTAAACTCCAGTGAATACAAGAGTTGTCTGATGTTTATATTAATTTCTGCCAAAATTCATATTTGAATTTAACTCAAAGCTGACCAGCTAAAATAGCAAATGGTCTTTAAAGTATTGGTAATATGCTTATTTATACTAGCTGCTTCTGCCAAAGCTCACATTGTATAATCGTATTTTAATACTTGCCCATGGCACTTTTATTAAATTGAAATATTTTCAGATTCATACAAAGCATTGGAAATGTTTTACATACGCATATCGTCTCTGAATAACCAGATTTCCTCATTGCATATTCTGGTTTCTTGAAATCATGAATGATGTAAGTTGGTCTTCAAAATAGAAAATGGATAATCAAAACTTGTCGGTAAACAGAATTAAATCAGGAATATATTCCAAGTTTACTGGTAGCTCCAGATTATGCTTGCAATTTTGTTTAGTGATATTTGATTGTTATCTTTATCTCCATTTTCAACAAAGTTAAAACAAAAATCTTATCAAGTTTCCATTGAGGAACTATAATTATATTTCAATTAGTAAAGATTATTTTCTAAATGTTCACTTCAAGTGATTTCTATATTTATTGATTATATGTTTATTCCTTGCATATTTGACTTTATACATTTTGCTGCTGAGTGCTTTCAGTGCACAGCCGACACACAAATCCAAATGCTGGGACATCTTTTTTTCCATTTGGTTTCTTGATGTAGGAGAGTGTTAATGCCGAAAACACATCAACATGATATCAAACATTTTGCTTCTATTCCTGTGGTTTCATTCAAGTTCTGATTCAGGTGGACTGAAATAAAACTAATGTTGAAATATAAATATTTAAATGTAGAATGTACATTTGTAGAAGTAATGTAGAAGTACATTGTGTAGAAGTAATTCTACATTATGTTGAAGAAATGTTGAGGTACAAAAAAACACAATGTTAAATGTTGCTTTCATAGATTGAACACCTTGACCCCTGTGATAGTTTGTGTACGCTTAAAGCATGTAATTGTTTGTACTATGTTGCAGTAGAATTGAGAATTGTTCCATGTTATAGACAATATATAAATATTTTACTGCCTTGAGAGTGCTTCCCAAGACTGGTCATTATTTGCTGCAAAAGATGTGTGTACATCTTAGATTCTTTCTTTGCATGCTAGAATTTGTATTCAATTGCAAATGTTACAAAATAAAACAACTGTATTAAATGTAACAGGAAACATACAGAAAAAAGGCCTTCAACCTTGAAATGCCATGATAGTACATCATCTGGTGTAGTTTTGGGCTTGGTGCTTTGTACATACCTAAAGTCCTGTACTGACAGCTTGCTTTAGGGATCAGTGCCAGCAGCTAGGAATTGTGTGATGTGTGATTCTTGTCAGTAGCTGTGATTATCAGAAACTGACAGCTGTTTAAAAAAAAGGCAGACATCAAAAGATTCCAATCGTCTCGCTAGGTCAACCAGTGTTAATTTTCATAACTTTTTTTTGTTTCCTTATTCCTTAGCCAAGCCCGATCCCAAGCCCGATCCTGGGGAAAAAGCCAAATGCTACTCAATCACTGCTTGCTTGGTGCAGAGAAGTGACAAAAAACTATAGAGGAGTGAAAATCACAAATTTCACCACACCATGGAGAAATGGGCTGGCTTTCTGTGCAATCCTGCATCATTTCCGATCAGACTTAATGTAAGTAATGAAGTTAGTTCGATTTACATAAGCCATTTCATTTGTGCATCATTGATATATAATGAGCTGGGAATGCAATTCCATTTTATGGTGGTGTAAAGATTTTCTGCACAGCATAAGCTCACCTGTTGGAAGTCTATACCACAATAAGTCAGGGGCACAGTGTGCAGTGGGTAGGGTGCACCTCAGGTGGGGGAGACTCCCTCCCGGTCAGTGACTGCCAAATCTGACTTCCATCTCTTCCTCAAAATCCCTGCGGTGGGAGAAAGCCTTTCCTTTGCAAACCTATATCTTTTCTCTGTTTCTGTGTTGCTTAAACTATGTCAATATGTCTTGCAGTTAATCAGTCTATTTTTCTGGAAACTTGCAAATGAAATGTTTATATTGAAATTCATAAGACAAATAATCTTTTATTTCTTCATATGCTGACAGCAAAGGATTACTGCATGATAAATGTGGTTTAAAAGGCAAGCTTCTGGTGTTTATCTCTTCACTTGGCTGTTAGTTGAATGCTTTGGGGGGAAATGTGATTTTGTGGTTACTTTTATTTTCCACTCTGCCTGTTTTGTTGATTGCTTTACAATGAAATCATTATTCACAACATAATGTCGCTACCGGTATTTTTTTTTCCCTGTCATATATTTTGCATTATTTTAAGTGAATACTAAATGCCTAACTAATACTTTGTCTTCTCTTGTTCCCATTATTCCAGTGATTACAAATCTCTGAATCCTCAAGATATTAAAGAAAACAATAAAAAGGTAAGAATAGCCACGGAAAATGACATGATTACAATGTTGGCTTCACCAGTGGTCGTTTAGTAATCCCTGGAAGGTGAGGTTGTTTTGTAAGGTTATAATTGCTGTTCACAGAAGTAATCTCCCCAGCCGTTTTATCTGATGCATTATCGACACTGTTTGCATTGGTCACAAACATTTTAAACCTTGTGGAAGAAGGTTTCTGTAACACAGATATATCTTGCTGTAGCTTTCATCCATGTATCATGCAGCAATTTTTTAAGGAGTTTTCAGTGAAAACATCTTTTCATTGCTTTTCAGTTTCTATAAATATTATTTAAGCTTTGTTTTTTTAATGTGTTATAATTCTGTTTTGAGAGCTCTCTTCAATTGATTTTATTCTTTGTGCAACTCATTTCTCCCATCTTCTTTCACTTCTTGTTTGAGAGTTAAATTGAGTATCTCATTTGCTTCCTGCGGGTTTGTTTCCTGTCTTCTCACAGTTCTGACTGATAACCCCTACTGCCCCTGTTTGGAATGAATGCATCATGAAGAATGCCTGTGTATAGTACTATACAAATGCATAAAGTTTCTGACATTTCCTCCTCCTAACCAATTAACACAACATCACAGAATGAATGAATGCTTTCTTTGAGGCCAGAATCTGTCTCCTTTCTCTCCATTCAAATGAAGTTGCAGGTGATCGTTGAAAGGGCAGCAGAGGTTAACTTGCAGGAGGGACTCTCGCGATATGGGCAATACCAGGTCAGATCGTAGCTTTTGTTTTAGTTCATTGAAATTAAGAGCAAATGCATTTTAAATTAAGATTCAAACAGATGCAGATCAATTAGAAAATAAATGTGTTTACTAAGTCTTGAGTGTAATTTCTCTCAGCAGTTAATTGACAGCAAATGGAATCTACTTGCAATCTGATCCTGGTTAATAGTTTAGTACATTGGGTATTGAGAAATATTTAGACTTTCACCAGTCCTGCTGGCATTGTTGATGGATAGCATTTGATATCTGTCAATCAATCCACAGCAGGTCTGCAAAGTGTGTGAAAGACGAATGTCAAGTTTAATAAACAGAACAATTTATTTTTACGTCTTTTAGGAAATAGGAAAGGTGAATCTATTTTGAAGCAGAAATATTGTTTAATTATCAAATGTTAAATTTGAAATGTGAATATCAATATTCTTTGCTTTGCGAAAATGTCAAATGTTACATGTTACATCTAAAATGGGAGCAAATGTGAAAGCATTTGTTGTGTTTAATGTTCATACTTTGATTTAAATATTGCTTATTCCATTTAAAATCTAAAGATATTAGATTTTGTGTTATTAGCATTATTTTGTTTTAAACCTTTATCTATTTTAAAATTGCCTGAAACTACCAGTTTTCCCATAGAATTCTTATCCTTAAGAGAGGTTCTTCAAAAACAATGTGTAGTGGTGAAGATGCAATAAATGATATTGATGTGATACCTGTGAAACATTCCATGGAATGTTACTGAACAAATTTGACATCAACCCATAAAAGGAGAGACTAGAGCAGGGACTTAACAAATGTTAGCTTTTAATGAGCATTTAAAACAGAGACAAAGGTTGCAGAAAGATTGAGATGCTTCAGGATATAGAATTCTGAACCTTGTCCTCGACAACTAAATGCATGATTCGAGTCGAGTTGAATTTATTGAGTACGGTGCGATACAGGTACAATGAAAAACTTGCTTACAGCAGCATCCCAGGCACGGAGACTCAGATACCACATACAAATAAATTATACATCAATTACACCTAATACAAAGAGAAGACTGCTAAAAAAACCCAAGATGCCATTTTTTAAAAGAAGAGTCCATGGTAATACGAGAGGTGGTCCGTAGTATTCCGTTGTCGAGGTAGATTTAGGGTTGTGCATGTCGGTTCAAACACCTGATGGTTGTGATTCCTGAACCTGGTTGTGTGGGACTTTAGGCTTCAGTATCTCCTGCCCAATGGGAGCAGTGAGAAGAGGGCATGGCCCGGATGATAGATGCCACCTTCCTGAAGCAGCGCCCGATGTGGTTGCTTTCAATGGAGGGGAGTGCAGTTCCCGTGATGGACCGAGGTGAGTCCACTGCTCTCTGCAGCTTCTTGCATTCCTGTGCATTGGAATTGCTGTACTGGGCCGTAATGCTACAGATCAGGATGCTTTCTCCAGTGCATCTGTAGTAGTTTTGGATAGTATTCAATGACATGCTGAATCTCTTTGAACTTCTTACAAAGTAGAGTTGCTGGCACCCCTTCAGTTACTCCAGCACTTTATGTCCTACAGTGAAAAGCTTTGTGTGCATGCTATCCAGTCACTTCATTCCATGTATGAGTAGAATCAAGCCATACAAAATGAAAGTCATCTGAATACTCAAGTTATACATTTAATAAACTATTTATAGCAGTATTTCTGATCAATATAATGACAACTACCTTGATACATACAAGATGCATTCCTCTTCCCAGAAGGCAAATGTTCTATAATAGTATTGTGAGCAATTTTGGGCATCATATCTGCGGAAGGATGTGCTGGCCCTGGAGAGGGTCCAGAGGAGGTTTACAAGAATGATCCCAGTAATGAGTGGGTTAACGTAAGATGACCGTTTGACGGCATTGGGCCTGTACTCACTGGAGTTTAGGAGAATGAGAGGGGACTTCTGAAACGTACCAAATAGTGAAAGGCTTGGATAGAGTGGATGTGGAGAGGATATTTCCACTAGTGGGAGAGTCTGAGACTAGAATTCAGAGCATCAGAATTAAAGGTTGTTCCTTTAGGAAGGAGATGAGGAGGAATTTCTTTAGTCAGAGGGTGGTGAATATGTGGATTTGTTTGCCACAGAAGGCTGGGGAGGCCAAGTCAATGGATATGTTTAAGGCAGAGATAGATTCTTGATTAGTACGGGTGTCAGGGGTTATGGGGAGAAGGCAGAAGAGTGGGGTTAGGAGGGAGAGATAGAACAGCCATGATTGAATGGCGGAGTAGACCTGATGGGCCGAATGGCCTAATTCTGCTCCAATCACTTACAGTGCCCTCCATAACATTTGGGACAAAACACACCATTTATTTATTTACCTCTGTACTCCAAACTCTGAACAAAGGGGACTATGAAGACATGAGAGAGGAGCTGGCCAAGGTCGACTGGAAAGGGATCCTAGCAGGAATGACGGTGGAACAGCAATGGCAGGAATTTCTGGGCATAATCCGGAAAAGCAGGATCATTTCATTCCAAAGAGGAAGAAAGATTCTAAGGGGAGTAGGAGGCAACCGTGGCTGACAAGGGAAGTTAGGGATGGAATAAAACTAAAAGAAAAGATGTATAACAAAGCAAAGAGTAGCGGGAAGCCAGAGGATTGGGAAACTTTCAAAGGACAACAGAAGGTAACAAAACGGGCAATACGGGCTGAAAAGATGAAGTACGAGGGGAAGCTGGCCAAGAATATAAAGAAGGACAGTAAAAGCTTCTTTAGATATGTTAAGAGAAACAGAGTAGCAAAGTCAAATGTGGGTCCTGTTGTACTTCGTGGTCCGGTACCTGTTGTACCTTTGGTGACTCTGGAAGGACCACAAGTACACTTGTGTAAAAGGTTACATTGCTGGAGCTCAACTCCAGGCTGTTTATTCCATGGCCACCTGCATCCAGAGTGACCGCCTAATCACACCCATCACTTATATACCCAGCCATACAAAGTAGTTCTTGGATACACAAAGTAGTCCCAGCCATATCACAACATCCCCCTTGTCTTATATATTACAACATCCCCCTTGTCTTATATAAAATTGTTTTCTTTACCATTCGAGGGCTAAAATATATTTAACAAACAAAACCAAAACACCATTGCTTTTTGCAAACAAAACCAATGGCACAACTAAACACAATTAAACACAATTGCTTTTTTCGCCATCATGGTGGTCACTCCTCTGCGGAATTTCACCCATCGCTGGGTGGTCACTCATCTCCGTGTGATCACTCACTCTGTGTGGTCACTCCACAGATATATACATATACAAAAGCATCAAATATAATACATTAAGCTTTCAGTACACAGATCACTACACAGGTCATTAAACACAAAATATTCATTTTGTTCCATATCTTCCCCTCAAGAAGACGTGCTGTGTAGATCAAACGTAGTGTAGGCTCTAGATGCTCCACCACCATGATTTGCCTGCCACTGCTGGCCTCCCACTGCTGGGCTGGCACTGCTGGGCTCCCACTGCTGTGTTGGCACTGCTGGGCTCCCACTGCTGGGCTCCCACTGCTGGGCTGGCACTGCTGGGCTCCCACTGCTGGGCTCCCACTGCTGGGCTGACACTGCTGTAATCGCGGTGCGATCGCGCCTCCGCTGTAGTGCGCTCTGGCCCCGCCCACAGGTGCTCCCCGGCAGCTGTCGCTCAACTTTTCGAACGCGCAGCCGCTGGCCCCGCCCACAGGTACTCCCCGGCTCCGCCCACAGGTGCTCCCGGCAGTTGCCGCGCACTTCCAACGCACTGCCGCTGCCTCGGGCCCAGGGCCGTCCCGACTCTACGGTCGACGCGCCTGGGTGAGTATTTAGTGCCTCGGCCTTACCGGCCGCCGCACCTCCGCGGGTGGTCGGTCCCTCCGGTCGCCGACCCCCTCCGTGGGTGTCGGTCTCCTCCAGGGCTCTCCCGGTCGCCGCACACCTCCGTGGGTGTCAGCCTCCCCCGGTCGCCGCACACCTCCGTGGGTGTCGGTCTTACCGGTCGCCGCACACCTCCGTGGGTGTCGGGTCTCCCGGTCGCCGCACACCTCCGTGGGTGTCAGCCTCCCCCGGGGCTCTCCCGGTCGCCGCACACCTCCGTGGGTGTCGGTCTCCTCCGGGGCTCTCCCGGTCGCCGCACACCTCCATGGGTGGCGGTCTTCCCCGGTCACCGCACACCTCCGTGGGTGTCGGGTCTCCCGGTCTCCTCCGGTTGCCGCACACCTCCATGGGTGTCGGTCTTCCCCGGTCACCGCACATCTCCGTGTGTGTCGGGTCTCCCGGTCTTCCCCGGTCACCGCACATCTCCGTGTGTGTCGGGTTTCCCGGTCTCTCCCCCGCGAAGCAGTCGCAGGCTTCTAATCTCGGGCCTACACAGGTGCTGGGGCGCGACGTGGGCCTACACGCACCGCCCCCAGCAGCTTGCAGCGTCACATCGGCAACTCGGCGCCGACTACTGAGCAGGTAACTATACCAACTCACACTGGCCCTGTCGGGATGCACTCCAAACGTCCCGTACCGAGCTGGAAACTTTTCTTTCGTTTTGTTTCCCTTCAGGGCTCTTTTTAAAAAAAATTTTTTTTTTAACCTTTTCTGCTCGGGCATGCTTCATTCCCTCCCTAGGCGAAACACCAAGCCGCTGCCACCATGTTGTACTTCGTGGTCCGGTACCTGTTGTACCTTTGTTGTGACTCTGGACGGACCACGAGTGCACAGAGTGACCGCCTAATCACACCCATCACTTATATACCCAGCCATACAAAGTAGTTCTTGGATACACAAAGTAGTCCCAGCAATATCACAACAGGTCCCTTCAAGGCAGACATGGGTGAAATTATTATGGGTAACAAGGAAATGGTAAAAGAGTTGAACAGGTACTTCGGATCTGTCTTCACTAAGGAAGACACAAACAATCTCCCAGATGTACTAGAGGACAGAGGATCTAGGGGGTAGAGGAACTGAAAGAAATTTGCATTAGGTGAGAAATAGTATTGGGTAGACTGATGGGACTGAAGGTTGATAAATCCCCTGGGCTTGATGGTCTGCATCCCAGGGCCCTCAGGGAAGTGGCTCTAGAAATAGTGGACGCATTGGTGATCATTTTCCAATGTTCAGGATCAGTTCCTATGGTTTGGAGGATAGCTAATGTTATCCCACTTTTCAAGAAAGGAGCGAGAGAGAAAACGCAGAGTTACAGACCAGTTAGCCTGACATCAGTGGTGGGGAAGATGCTGGAGTCAATTATTAAAGAGGTAATAACGGTGCATTTGGATAGCAGTAAAAGGATAAGTCCAAGTCAGCATGGATTTATGAAAGGGAAATCATGCTTGACTAATCTTCTGGAATTTTTTGAGGATGTGACAAGTAAAATGGATGAAGGGGAGCCAGTGGATGTAGTGTACCAAGACTTTCAGAAAGCCTTTGATAAGGTCCCACACGGGAGATTGGTGAGCAAAGTTAGAGCACATGGTTTTGGGGGTAGGGTGTTGACATGGATAGAGAATTGGTTGGCAGACAGGAAGCAAAGAGTAGGAGTAAACGGGTCCTTTTCAGAATGGCAGGCAGTGGCGAGTGGAGTGCTGCAAGGCTCGGTATTGGGGCCGGCACTTTTTACCATATATATTAATGATTTGGATGAAGGAATTAGCATTAACTGTAGATGGGCTATTGCATGCTAGCCAATCATAGTGCTTGTTAGTAGTAGTCCCGCCTAGTACGTGCTTTATAATATTAAGAACTCGCCTATGTCAGGCGGTAGGTGTAGCAGCTCGGAGCTGTAATGTACTGCAGGTCCTAAGCTGTAAGTGCTTTAATAAAATGATGCGTTGTATCTTAGCGTGTACTTGAGTACTTTGTTACATGGTGTCAGAAGTGGGAAATGGTGTCAGGACGGAAAACACTGCTGCGTTACCAATCTGTGCAGCGATATCTTCTGTGGTTCACATAGGGTAGTGAGAGCGCATGATAGCAGTATTAAGATCTTTGGGATCGATGCAGATGCGGATCTCCAGTTGGAGACTAAAAAATAATAATTAAAAGTACGGGGAAAAAAACGTGGACAAGTGGTTCGTTTGCAAACCGACAAGGGCCATACACGACTGGGACACATTTACGGCCCTTCCAAGGAGCCACGTTCATACCCGGTCGAAGTGGACGGGGTCATCTACAGACGCAACCGTCAACACATCCTTCCGGTGAAGGAAGCGCATCCTGCGATTCCGAGTCCTGACACCCCGCATCTCGTGCTCGCTCCCACATGTGATTCAGCTTCCCCACCACCAACCGTTGTTCCTGCCGCGGGTTCCCAGCGTCGGTCGGTGCCTGGCACGCCATGTCGTCTCCCACTGGTCCTGTCAAGTCACCTGTTCCCCGTCTCCTCCCCCGTCTGTTCTCCCGCGAAAGGAGGTGAGGCGGTCTCTTACCGCACGAGGGCCGGACGGGTTTGTAGGCCACCCGTTAGATATGGCGAGTTTGTGTAACTTTGCGAGTATATTCTTCACATTTGTTTCATTGCTAAAGCTACTGTTGTTCCTTTATTTCTACAAGAAGAGATGTAGATAGGCTATTGCATGCTAGCCAATCGTGGTGCTTGTTAGTGGTAGTCCCGCCTAGTACGTGCTTTATAATATTAAGAACTCGCCTACGTCAGGCAGTAGATGTAGCAGCTCGGAGCTGTAATGTACTGCAGGTCCTATGCTGTAAGTGCTTTAATAAAATGATGCGTTGTATCTTAGCGTGTACTTGAGTACTTTGTTACAGTAACACTAGCAAGTTTGCGGCTGACACGAAGCTGGGTGGCAGTGTGAACTGCAAAGAGGATGTTAGGAGGTTGCAGGGTGACCTGGACAGGTTGAGTGAGTGAGCAGATGTGTGGGCAGATGCAGTATAATATAGATAAATGTGAGGTTATCCACTTTGGCGGCAAAAACAAGGAGGCAGCTTATTATCTCAATGGTGTCAGGTTAGGTAAGGCGGAAGTGCAGTGAGACCTGGGTGTCCTTGTACACCAGTCACTGAAAGTTGGCTTGCAGGTACAGCAGGCAATGAAGAAAGCTAATGGCATGTTGGCCTTCATAACGAGAGGATTTCAGTATAGGAGTAAAGAGGTTCTTCTGCAGTTGTATCGGACCCTGGTAAGACCACATCTGGAGTATTGTGTACAGTTTTGGTCTCCTAATTTGAGGAAGGACATCCTTGTAATTGAGGCAATACAGCGTAGGTTCACGAGATTGATGCTTGGGATGGCAGGACTGACATATGAGGAAAGATTGAAAACACTAGGCTTGTATTCACTGGAGATTGTAAGATGAGAGGGGATCTTATAGAGACATATAAAATTATAAAAGGACTGGACATGCTAGAAAAATGTTCCCAATGTTGGGCGAGTCCAGAACCAGGAGCCACAGTCTTAGAATAAAGGGGAGGCCATTTAAAACTTAGATGAGAAGGAACTTTTTCACGCAGAGAGTTGTGAATTTGTGGAATTCTCTGCCACAGAGGGCAGTGGAGGCCAAATCGCTAGATGGGTTTAAGAGCGAGTTAGATAGAGCTCTAGGGGCTAGTGGAATCAAGGGATATGGGGAGAAGGCAGGCACGGGTTATTGATTGTGGATGATCAGCCATGATCACAATGAATGGCGGTGCTGGCTCGAAGGGCCAAATGGCCTCCTGCTGCACCTATTTTCTATGTTTCTATACGTTTCTCCACAATTTAAGATTTGTAATAGAAAAAAATCACACGTGGTTAAAGTGCACATTGTCAGATTTTAATAAAGGCCATTTTTATACATTGTGGTTTCACCATGTAGAAATTACAGCAGTGTTTATACATAGTCCCCCCATTTCAGGGCACCATAATGTTTGGGACTCAGCAATGTCATGTAAATGAAATAGTCATGTTAAGTGTTTTGTTGCATATCCTTTGCATGCAATGACTGCTTGAAGTCTGTGATTCATGGACATCACCAGTTGCTGGGTGTCTTCTCTGGTGATGCTCTGCCAGGCCTGTATTGCAGCCATCTTTAGCTTATGCTTGTTTTGGGTGCTAGTCCCCTTCAGTTTTCTCTTCAGCATATAAAAGCATGCTCAATTGGGTTCAGATCGGGTGATTGACTTGGCCACTCAAGAATTTACCATTTTTAGCTTGAAAAACTCCTTTGTTGCTTTAGCAGTGTTTGGGATCATTGTCTTGCTGCAGAATGAACCACCGGCCAATGCGTTTTGAGGCATTTGTTTGAACTTGAGCAGATAGGATGTGTCTATACACTTCAGAATTCATTATGCTACTACCATCAGCAGTTGTATCATCAATGAAGATAGGTGAGCCAGTACCTTCAGCAGCCATACATGCCCAGGCCATAACACCCCCACCACCGTGTTTCACAGATGAGGTGGTATGCTTTGGATCATGGGCAGTTCCACCTCTCCTCCATACTTTGCTCTTGCCATTACTCTGATATAAGTTAATCTTCGTCTCATTTGTCCTCAAGACCTTTTTCCAGAACTGTGGTTGCTCTTTTAAGTACTTCTTGGCAAACTGTAACCTGGCCATCCTATTTTTGCGGCTAAACAGTGGTTTGCATCTTGCAGTGTAGCCTCTGTATTTCTGTTCATGAAGTCTTCTGCGGACAGTGGTCATTGACAAATCCACTCCTGAAGAGTGTTTCTGATCTGTCGGACAGGTGTTTGGGGATTTTTCTTTATTATAGAGATAATTCTTCTGTCATCAGCAGTGGAGGTCTTTCTTGCCCTGCCAGTCCCTTTGCGATTAGTAAGCTCACCAGTGCTCTCTTTCTTCTTAATGATGTTCCAAACAGTTGATTTTGGTAAGCCTAAGGGTTGGCTGATGTCACTAACAGTTTTATTCTTGGCTTGGTTCTACGTGAGCCGGATATGGAGGTGGTCCTCTCGGTCTATGCTGATGATGTGCTCCTCATGGTCACGGACCCAGCCGATCTGCAGAGGATGCGCGTGTGCCAACGAGTCATCTCAGCCGCCTCCTCTGCAAGGATCAATTGGGGGAAATGTTCTGGACTCTTGGTGGGTCCCTGGCAGGTGGACTCCCTCCCGGAGGAGATGTGGTTCTTCACGTTGAGCATCACGCGCCTCCTTTACTTTGGAGTCTACCTGAGTCCCGTCGTGGAAACCTGGCTGGCCAACTGGCAGGAGCTGGAGATGAAAGTCGTGGCCCGGCTGGGGCGCTGGTCGGGTTTCCTACCGGGGCAGGGTGTTGGTCATTAACCAACTCTTGGCCTCCCTGATCTGGTACAGATTGACCACATTGGTCCATCGGCCACCTTTGCTGGGATCATCCAGAAGAAGTTGGTGGACTTCTTCTGGGGCAACGGAAAGCACTGGGTCTCTGCAGCGGTCCTGAGTCTCCCGATTGAGGAGGGCGGGCAGTCGCTGGTGTGCATCCGCACCCAGTTGGCGGCTCTCCGCCTCAAGACTCTGCAGAGATACCTGTACTCGGAGCGTCCTCCCAGGTGGCACGTGCTGGCTCCAACGGGGCCGCTGCCTTCAAGGAGGTACGCGGATCCCGATGGTGGGCGTCAGCCGTGCTGTCTTGCTGGGGGTGCCCGGCTTCTACCGGGACTTGCTGAGGGTCTGGAACCTGGTTGCTGTCGACCGGACTCCCCCTCCGCTGGCGGAGAGCGAGGGTCCAGGCGTGAGGGCAGCCGGCCCTTGTCTCTCCCCTTCGGGGGGCCGGGCGTGAGAGTGGCCCCCCATTGTCCCGCCCTGCTGTGTGTCGTAGGGCCTGGGCCTGAGAGCAGCCGGCCCTTGTCTCGCCCTGCAGTGTGTCGTAGGGACCGGGCCTGAGAGTGGTCCCGCCCCGCAGGGTGGTCGTAGGGCCCGGGCCTGAGAGTGGCCCCCCCTGTCCCGCCCCATCGGGTGTCGTAGGGCCCGGGCATGAGAGTGGCCCCCCCTGTCCCACCCCGCTGTGTGTCGTAGGGCCCGGGCATGAGAGTGCCCCCCCCCCTGTCCCGCCCCGCTGTGTGTCGTAGGGCCAGGGCCTGAGAGTGGCCCCCCCTGTCCCACCCCGCTGTGTGTCGTAGGGCCCGGGCATGAGAGTGGCCCCCCCTGTCCCGCCCCGCTGTGTGTCGTAGGGCCCGGGCATGAGAGTGCCCCCCCCCCCTGTCCCACCCCGCTGTGTGTCGTAGGGCCCGGGCGTGAGAGTGGCCCCCCATTGTCCCGCCCCGCTGTGTGTCGTAGGGCCAGGGCCTGAGAGTGGCCCCCCCTGTCCCGCCCCATCGGGTGTCGTAGGGCCCGGGCATGAGAGTGGCCCCCCATTGTCCCGCCCCGCTGTGTGTCGTAGGGCCAGGGCCTGAGAGTGGCCCCCCCTGTCCCACCCCGCTGTGTGTCGTAGGGCCCGGGCCTGAGAGTGGCCCCCCCTGTCCCGCCCCGCTTTGTGTCGAGGGGGCTCAAACGTGTGGAGTACTTTTCGCCTGAGCAAACCCCTGCTCAGCCGGAAGTACTCGTCGGACCCAGGCGCCGTAATCCTTCCCGGCAGCCGGTCCCACACAACATGAGCCGCATTTCCTCGACACCCTTCATCTCCCTCCGAGACGCAGGGAGGCGTGTCCTGTACGGGCTCCTCCTCCACACCCAGCACTTCCTCGCATTGGTCCACCGTCCGGACACTAAGTGGCGGTCGGTGTTGCCTACCGGTCGCGAGGGGGCCCCACTGTGGGGGTCCCTCTATGCAGGGATTCTGCCCCTCTCCATCGGGACCTGTGGTGGAAGGTATTGCACCGAGGAGTCCCCTGCAACCTGTTCCTCGCACGGTTCACAGACTCGCCAGCCGCCTGCCACTGCTGCGGGCTGGAAGAATCTGTGTACCACGTGTACATAGTGTGTGTGAGTCTGTGTACCACGTGTACATGGAGTGTGTGAGTCTGTGTACCACGTGTACATGGAGTGTGTGAGTCTGTACCACGTGTACATGGGGTGTGTGAGTCCGTGTACCACGTGTACATGGAGTGTGTGAGTCCGTGTACCACGTGTACATGGAGTGTGTGAGTCTGTGTACCACGTGTACATGGAGTGTGTGAGGTTGCAGCCCCTGTTTCAATAACTAAAGGGGCTGCTCCTTGCCTTTTGGCTGCACTTTTCGCCCATCATCCTCATCTTTGGACACACTGTGCGTAGGGGAGGGGGTAGAGCTGAAGATATCCTGGTTGGGTTGCTCCTGGGCCTGGCCAAGCTGGCCATCTGCGACTCACGGCGCGAGGCGGAAGAGGGCTCAGCCCGAGCCAGCTGCCTACCCCTTTTCCCGGGGTTACATCCGTTCCCGGGTGGTGTTGGAGAGGGAGTACGCGCTGTCCACGGGCACCCTGGGGGATTTCCGGGACCGCTGGGCACCGCGGGGGATTGGATGCATCCTTGACAAGGATTGTAACATAGTTGTATAGTAGTTTATTTAGAATATTTGTTTGTCTTGTATTATGGTGGTGGGTTCTGTTTTGTTTTAAGGTATTGTAAATATTATTTTTAATAATTGAATAAATTTTTTGATTTAAAAAAAAGACTGTTTTATTCTTGTTTCTCAGTCTCATAATGGCTTCTTTGACTTTCATTGGCACAACTTTGGTCCTCATGTTGATAAACAGCAATAAAAGTTTCCAAAGGTGATGGAAAGACTGGAGGAAAGACGAGGTGCTGAGAGCTCTTTTATACCTGCATTAAGGAAGCTTTTAAGTACACCTGAGCAATTACAAACACCTGTGAAGCCATGTGTCCCAAACATTATGGTGCCCTGAAATGGGGGGACTATGTATAAAAGCTATAATTTCTACATGGTGAAACCAAAATGTATAAAAATGGCCTTTAATAAAATCTGACAATGTGCACTTTAACCACATGTGATTTTTGATATTACAAATCTCAAATTGTGGAGTACAGAGGCAAATAAATAAATGATGGGTCTTTGTCCCAAACATTATGGAGGGCACTGTATGACCTTATAAATGTTCTCTATAACATTGCCAGAACCTCTTTACACATTGTGCATGATGTTCATGTTGTGGAATTTAGTTTATGACATAATCATTGGAGGATTATTGCAGTCACATTCTGCTCGTTACTGTTGGAACAAAGGCTGTTATATTATACATCAATGACTTGGATGAAGGGATACAAAGCTAGGTGGCAGTGTGAACTGTGAGGAAGATGCTATGAGGTTGCAGGGTGACTTGGACAGGTTGTGTGAGTGGGCGGATGCATGGCAGATGCAGTTTAATGTGGATAAGTGTGAGGTTATCCACTTTGGTGGTAAGAATAGGAAGGCAGATTATTATCTGAATGGTGTCAAGTTAGGAACAGGGGACGTACAACGAGATCTGGGTGTCTTAGTGCATCAGTCACTGAAAGAAAGCATGCAGGTACAGCAGGCAGTGAAGAAAGCCAATGGAATGTTGGCCTTCATAACAAGAGGAGTTGAGTATAGGAGCAAAGAGGTCCTTCTGCAGTTGTACAGGGCCCTAGTGAGACCGCACCTGGAGTACTGTGTGCAGTTTTGGTCTCCAAATTTGAGGAAGGATATTCTTGCTATTGAGGGCGTGCAACGTAGGTTTACTAGGTTAATTCCCGGAATGGCGGGACTGTCATATGTTGAAAGACTGGAGCGACTAGGTTTGTATACACTGAAATTTAGAAGGATGAGAGGGGATCTTATCGAAGCATATAAGATTATTAAGGGGTTGGACATGTTAGAGGCAGGAAACATGTTCCCAATGTTGGGGGAGTCCAGAACCAGGGGCCACAGTTTAAGAATAAGGGGTAGGCCATTTAGAACAGAGATGAGGAAAAACTTTTTTAGTCAGAGTCAAGTCAAGTCAAGTCAATTTTATTTGTAGAGCACATTTAAAAACAACCCACGTTGACCAAAGTGCTGTACATCTGTTTAGGTACTAAGGAAAAAAAATGAAACATACAGTAGCACACAAACATATCAGCACATACAAAACAGTTCACAGCGCCTCCTCAATGGGCCTCAAACGCTAGGGAGTAGAAATAGGTTTTGAGCCTGGACTTAAAGGAGTCGATGGAGGGGGCAGTTCTGATGGGGAGAGGGATGCTGTTCCACAGTCTAGGAGCTGCAACCGCAAAAGCGCGGTCACCCCTGAGCTTAAGCCTAGACCGCGGGATAGTGAGTAGCCCCAAGTCGGCCGACCTGAGGGACCTGGAGTTAGAGAGGTGGGTTAGAAGATTTTTGATGTGGGGGGGGAATGTCCATTTAGGGCTTTATATGTGAATAGGAGGAGCTTGAAGTTGATTCTGTACCGTACAGGGAGCCAGTGGAGAGAGGCCAGAATCGGCGTGATGTGGTCCCTTTTACGGGTACCCGTCAGGAGTCTCGCTGCGGCGTTTTGCACCAGTTGCAGGCGGGACAGGGATGATTGGCTGATCCCAGTGTATAGGGAGTTGCAGTAGTCTAGGCGGGAGGAAATGAAAGCGTGAATGATTTTTTCAGTGTCGTCGAATTGGAGGAAAGGTTTGATTTTAGCTCTGGTACGAAGTTGGAAGAAGCTGGCTTTTACCACAGCGTTGACTTGCTTGTCAAACTTTAATGCAGAGTCAAATATCACGCCGAGGTTTTTGACATGCGGTTTGACTGGGCAGGATAGGCTTCCAAGACTGCCTGTTATCGATTTGATGGAGTCGGGGGGGGGGGCGAATAGGATGACCTCAGACTTGCTCTCGTTTAATTGGAGGAAGTTCTGTGCCATCCAACATTTTATGTCCTCAAGGCAGTGTAAGAGGCTGTTTAAATTTGACCGGTTGTTGGGTTTCAGGGGGAGGTAAAGCTGTGTGTCATCGGCATAGCAGTGGAAAGAAATGCCGTGCCTTTGAATGATTTGGCCAAGGAGGAGCATGTATAGAGAGAAGAGAATGGGGCCTAGGA
Organism: Rhinoraja longicauda; assembly: GCF_053455715.1. NCBI lineage: Eukaryota > Metazoa > Chordata > Chondrichthyes > Rajiformes > Arhynchobatidae > Rhinoraja > Rhinoraja longicauda. The sequence goes on along the minus strand of NC_135961.1, from coordinate 70,059,781 downwards.
TGGAGCCTTGTGGAACTCCGCAGGAGAGGCTAGCTGGAGAAGAGGAATAACTGCCTATGTTGATGGCGAAACTCCTGTCTTTGAGGTAGGAAACGAACCAGTTCAGGGCAGTGCCATCAATGCCAACCGCGTACCGGAGACGGTCAATAAGGATGGTGTGGTCCACTGTATCGAACGCTGCGCTGAGGTCGAGGAGGAGCAGGATTGCACAGACGCCGGTGTCGATGGCGAGAAGCAGGTCGTTGTGTACCTTCAATAAGGCAGACTCTGTGCTGTGGTGGGCTCTGAAACCTGACTGGAAACTTTCCAGGATGGTGTTTTGGTGTAGGTAGGGCACTAATTGGTTTAGAGTTGCCTTTTCAAGGACTTTTGACAGGAATGGCAGTTTGGAAATGGGTCTGTAGTTGCTAGGCAAGGTGGGGTCTAGGTTAGGTTTTTTCAGTAGGGGCTGGACCACCGCGTGCTTGAAACAGGTTGGAACAGTGCCAGTGGCCAGAGAACTGTTGATAAGAGAGAGGATGCTGGGACCGGCTATTGCAATGACATCCTTCAGAAGGGCAGTGGGGGCAGGATCAAGGGGGCAAGTTGCAGGTTTCATAGCGGAGACAAGCTTTGCAAGGGAGGATAGAGTGACGGGTTGGAAACAGTCCAATTTAGATGAACAGACTAGTGAGACAGCTAGGTCACGGGTGGGAGGGGAAATGTTCATTCTAATGTTCTCAACTTTGGTAGTGAAAAATTTAGCGAATTCTTCTCACTTAGCAGGGGACCCAACTAAGCTGGTACTGGGGGCGGGACATATGACAGAGGTAATAGTGCTATTACCTTGGAGTTATGAGAGTTTTTGTAGATAAGGTTGGAGAAGTATTGTGCTCTCGCAGACTTTACTGCTTCCTGGTATTTGAGAAGATTGTTTCTCAGAATTTCGAAGGAAATTTGAAGCTTGTCACATTTCCACCTTCGTTCTGATTTTCTGCACTCCCTTCTTAGGGCTCTGGTGGTGTCATTGAGCCAAGGCCGACCTTTGGGCTTAGGCTTTTTCATTTTAAGGGGAGCGATAGAATCCAGGATGGAAGTGCAAGTGATATTAAATAAAGAGGTGAGATCCTCAGTGCTGAGATGGGGGGGAGAAGCCTAAATAGTGCAGATGTTGGGGGCAGCTGTGAGAGCCTCGGAGAACTTACTGGCAGTCAATGAATTTATGTCGCGGGAGTAACAATAGACAATAGACAATAGGTGCAGGAGTAGGCCATTCAGCCCTTCGAGCCAGCACCGCCATTCAATGCGATCATGGCTGATCATTCTCAATCAGTACCCCGTTCCTGCCTTCTCCCCATACCCCCTCACTCCGCTATCCTTAAGAGCTCTATCCAGCTCTCTCTTGAAAGCATCCAACGAACTGGCCTCCACTGCCTTCTGAGGCAGAGAATTCCACACCTTCACCACTTTCTGACTGAAAAAGTTCTTCCTCATCTCCGTTAGAGCGGTAGAGTTGCTGCTTTACAGCGAATACAGCGCCGGAGACTCAGGTTCGATCCTGACTACGGGTGCTGCACTGTAAGGAGTTTGTACGTTCTCCCCGTGACCTGCGTGGGTTTACTCCGAGATCTTCGGTTTCCTCCCACACTCCAAAGACGTACAGGTATGTAGGTTAATTGGCTGGGTAAAATGTAAAAAATTGTCCCTAGTGGGTGTAGGATAGTGTTAATGTACGGGGATCACTGGGCGGCACGGACTTGGAGGGCCGAAAAGGCCTGTTTCCGGCTGTATATATATGATATGATATGATATGATAAATGGCCTACCCCTTATTCTTAAACTGTGGCCACTTGTTCTGGACTCCCCCCAACATTGGGAACATGTTTCCTGCCTCTAATGTGTCCAATCCCCTAATTATCTTATATGTTTCAATAAGATTCCCCCTCATCCTTCTAAATTCCAGTGTATACAAGCCTAATTGCTCCAGCCTTTCAACATACGACAGTCCCGCCATTCCGGGAATTAACCTAGTGAACCTACGCTGCACGCCATCAATAGCAAGAATATCCTTCCTCACATTTGGAGACCAAAACTGCACACAGTACTCCAGGTGCGGTCTCACCAGGGCCCGGTACAACTGTAGAAGGACCTCTTTGCTCCTATACTCAACTCCTCTTGTTATGAAGGCCAACATTCCATTGGCTTTCTTCACTGCCTGCTGTACCTGCATGCTTCCTTTCAGTGACTGATGCACTAGGACACCCAGATCTCGTTGAACATCCCCTCTTCCTAACTTGACACCATTCAGATAATAATCTGCCTTTCTATTCTTACTTCCAAAGTGAATAACCTCACACTTATCTACATTAAACTGCATCTGCCATGTATCCGCCCACTCACACAACCTGTCCAAGTCACCCTGCAGCCTTATTGCATCTTCTAACGAACAGGGAGATGAGATTTTGCGGGAAATAAAGGCAGAGATGCATCAAAAATGATAGCGCTGTGGTCCGATAGACAGGCCTCAGTAGTTTCAATGTTGTAGATTGGGAATCCGGACGATAACACTAGGTCGAGTGTATGGCCTAACTTGTGAATGGGTCCTGTGGTGTGAAGAGTCAGATTGAAGGACTCAACCAGGTGCATAAATTCACTCACAAGAGGCTTAGTGGGACAGCAAACATGAATGTTAAAGTCACCAAGAATCATGACCCGGTCAAATTTGGGCAAAATGTTAGAGATCAGATCAGCAAATTGGGTGATGAAGTCCTTATGCATTTTTGGTGGGCGATACACAAGAGCAATTAAGAGGGGATAGACTAGGCCTACTTTAATTAGTTGCACCTCGAAACTGGAGAAATGATCAGCGTTCAGGAGGCGGCAGTTGAAATGTTTCTTAAACACAGTGGCTAAGCCCCCACCGTGTCCGGAGAGCCTAGGCGAGCTGAAAAAGTTACAGTCCTCAGGGCAGAGTTCCACGAGTGGAGCAAGCTCACCAGGGTTAAGCCAGGTTTCTGTGACAAGTAAGAAGTCCAATCCACGGGTGGTGAAGAAGTCGTTGAGGATGAAGGTCTTGTTCTGTAGGGATCTTGTGTTGATCAGGGCCACTTTAGCAGGGATAGCAGGTAAGCTTCGGTCTGGTAACGGCTCCCACGCCAGCGGGCGGAGGTTCAGGGAGACCACGCCGCTGCGCTTCACAGATGGCCTTGCTGGGAGCCCGCGGGCCGGCAGTCTGGGGACCGGGATGATCGTTTGGAGAGAGGCATACCTGAGCTCGAGGGAGCGCCGGTGGATGGAACAATAAGGTCGACCAGGTCCGACTTCGCAGCGCTGGGCGAGGTAGGCCGATGTTGGATGAGCGCGCACGAGAGAGAGTTGTGAATCTGTGGAATTCTCTGCCTCAGAGGGCAGTGGAGGCCAATTCTCTGAATACATTCAAGAGAGAGCTAGATAGAGCTCTTAAGGATAGCGGAGTCAGGGGGTATGGGGAGAAAGCAGGAACGGGGTACTGATTGAGAATGATCAGCCATGATCACATTGAATGGCGGTGCTGGCTCGAAGGACCGAATGGCCTACTCCTGCACCTATTGTCTATTGTCTATTAATTTCTAAAATAATGGAACATTGCAATGTTCAATGTGTGTATGTGATTTCCACTCATGGAAAGTGTGTAAGCATTGAGTTCATGCCATTGGTCTGTTCATGAAAGGTCAGGGTAAACCCGTTATGTCCTTGCAAATTGTCTAGTGGACGTAAAGGCAAGAAGTATCTCCCATTTTGTGTGGAGTTGCCACTGCCTGCAAGTTAACTCGGACCATTCTGGCTTGGAAATAAGTCAGTGATGCTTCTTTAATGGTGAATTGAGATCAAACTCCCTGCCTAAAGGTTTTTTTTGCTTAACTCTGTCCATCGCTTCCCTTGGAAGCAGCTTCACTGTAAGGTCTGTAGTAATTTGAAAATTTGATTTTCATCATCTTATTGAAGCCACTCTAGGATGAATGTTAAATGCTGACTCGGCCTGTAATATCCACTTCCTGAAAAAAACACAGGCGTGACAGGACCACAATAAACAGCCTGTGTCTCTTTCAGAAATCACTCTGACCTTGTATGTCTTTCTCTCTCTTAACCTCTGCTGTTCAGAGATAGTGGAAGGATTGCTTGTTCAAGATTTCCTTTTCTGTACTTACAAGTATATGTCTTTAAAAAAAATCTAAATCAAACCCTTTTGTTTATCATTTGTCTTCCTTTTTCTACACTAATCTTCCATTTCTTGAAATGAAATAAATTGAGCATGCACGGAGAACTCAAAACCATGAATGTGTTGTGGATCAGTGTGAGTGGCACAAAGATCCAAGATTGAAAATGTGTCTGTAATTTTCCCCTTCATTTGCCTAACAATGAATAATTATTGTCTGTTTAATTGAAATATGAATAACCTTTTGTAATATTGTGAATTATGCAAAGATTTAACAATGCTGTAGATAGTGACAATTCTGAGATTACTTTGCCCTACTGTCAATGGGAGAAAACAACAGCTTGCCACAGAGACCAAATCCAGTCATTGTTTCAATGCATACGAAGTCCCTGACTGGCTTTAAGGGCAAGTAAGATGGAAGTAAGTGGGCATAGATGTTTAATATCCTGCTGTGCTGGATGAGAGTTATCATCGTGATCAAGGCTGGGTGCATCAGAGACATGAGGGGCATGGCAGTGGGGTAATGTGGTAACCAGTATTCTGTGGCTTAAATTGGTGGAATATATTCATGAACAGTGAGCATTAAAGTTATTTGTCTGATCACAGAAAGGGCAAATCAAAACTTTCAAAGTTTTCAAAGCTTGTCATTACCCATGGAATGGCAACCTAAGTGAACGGTGGAAAGCCCAATTGAGGCACACCAATCCTCCAGGTGAACCCATTAACACAAGATTTAGAGAATTATAATAAGCCATTGGAGAAAAATAGTAAGTGATGTGCAAAGTTTTGTAAAAATAGAGGCAAGCATTGGATTCTCTGTTCCCAAGTGGTGTTGGTATCCTCTGACTTGGTTCCTAATGTGCTTAAATGTACTGTTGAAAAACCACACCTCCTCCTTCTCCCCTCCACTTAACCATTAGATTCTCTGTTCCCATGGAAAATTTGATCTAATCTACATCAAGCATCGCGGGATCGCAAGTGGGAAACACTTGCTGAAATTGACACTTGTATTTATAAATGAGATTGCTGGCAATATTGCTTGTTAAACTCTGACAGACTGACAATTTATGTTTTATTTAATATGTCAATTACTATAAGAACACAATATTTTCTTATCAATAAGCAAATCGATCAATCCTCTACTTCCCCGAATTAATCTTATTTTTTTAATATACAACATTCGCACCAATTTGCCAATTTTGCCCACTCTTTATATCTGCAATTACCAATGACTTTAATTTTTTAAGGATCACACACACAATTTGTTCACCTCAAGATACTATGAAGTTGAATATGTGAACTTTATTTCCTGTGCTTGTGCTTCATAAATGTTTTGATTATAAAACCAAACACCTGAACATTTTTTAGCTTGGGCCCATCCTATATGGAGCACTTACATTTTTCTATGTTCCTGAACTAAACTGACCTAATGTCCCAAAATCTTTCTCAAAAACAAATTATATGAGTGGTCACATAAAAAAAATTGTCATCCAGCATCCAATGACCATGGTGTATCCTTCCAGTCTAGCTGGCATTTGAAAAGTACATTTTTTTAGGTCTGTTTTCAGAAATATATCAGTCAATCTAGGTATGCTTCTTTTTCATTATCTTGTTGAATTTTCCATCAACAAAAATGACTGCAATTACAAGCACTGTATAAGAGAAGGTTGATCAGGTGCGATAAGGTTCAGGATGAATTACTACTGTGTAATAGTCCTGTATATCCCAGTTCTTATCACAGAACACATCCTTGAAATTCCCTTATCAATACAAACTTGTCCTGTGGTTATTTCATATTGTTTTATTCTCTCAACTCTGATAACTAAACATTCAAAATGTAGATTGCATAAAGGTGCTGATGTTATGAACATGGAAAAACAAAAATGTTATTGCATCACATTATCTGTCTATTTGTAAATGAAAGTATAATCATTTGATTGTTCTACATGGATTTATGTCTGAATGTGGCCCTTCTGCCCATCATGTCAGTGTTTGTCATAAAGAGTTGCTTAACCTAATCCACTGTGCACCACTTGGTTCAAGAGCACAAAAGGCCAGTACACCTCGAGCACATCCACGCAAGGTTCACAGCCTCCATCATGTCAGCAGGCAGACCCTTTGGACTTCTCACGTTTTCTGGCTGAAAAAATAAATCCTCACCTTTCATCTTATCATTCTGCAAAATAACTAAGATATTTGTCCTCTGGTTTATCTTTGTTGTGAGGGAACTGGATCATTTTTTAATTACTATGTTTAGGTCCCTCAGTTTTATACACATCAATTAAGTCGTTCCTCAGCCTCCGCTCTTAAAAAGAAAAAAGCCTATCTTATCCAATCTTTTCTCCTGGCTAAAGTTTTCCAGTCCTGCCGCCACCTTTGTAAATCTCCCCTGTACCCACTTTGGGGCAATGCCACCTTTCCTCTAATGTGGTAGCTCATGCAGTATTCAGGTTGTGGGTTTATCACTGTAGCAGCCAGTTCCAGCCTAATCTCCAGTCCCAGTGCAGGGTCTCACCTGAAATGTCGCCAGTTCTTTTCCATCACGCAGATGCTGCTCAACCTGCTGTCCATTTATTGCTCCAGATTGCAGCATCTGCAGGCTCTGGTGTCTCTGGCATAATCTCCCAGTTGTCCCATTCTGGTTAATAAGGGCCAGATGTCATCCTGTATGTGATCTCACTGACCTCATTGACCTGTCCGACACCCTTTAAAGGTCTGAGGAAATAAGCTCTTTCTCTGCAACATGCAGTATTTTTGCTGTATTTATTTATTCCCTTCACCCATTGCACCTCCATAAATGCTTAAATCTATAAAAGTTTCATTAACATTGTAAAATCTTTTTTTTTAACATTGAAGCTGAAAAGTGGAAAGTGAAAAATATAGATGATATACATGATTTGTTATGTATTGTTTTTCTTTCTGGAATTTATGATTTTGATGACAGTAACTTATGTAGCTTGGCAAATAGAAATTTTGAAGTGCTCTTTTTACTTGCTTCAATAAACTTGCTTCTGTTTCAGAAAGACAGTAGTTTATATTAGCAAGTCTCAGCAACAATTTCAACACCAAATGTATCCTTGGACTGAAGTATATTAAACATCCTCTCACTCTTTCCCTGCCGCCTTTGGAATGATACAACCTATCGTCTGTCTGACCAGAATATCTCCTCCAATGGTGTCCCTTTCTGCGCCCTTGTGTCTGAAAAGCCGCTTCCTTTTGTTTATCTGCTTGCTCCCTTTTAACAAAATCACCTGCAGTCAGACACATGAACGTTAGTGATACCCACCATAACCTCTCTCATGCTATCTCATAGAAACATAGGGCCCTTCGAGCCACCACCGCCATTCAATATAGTCATGGCTGATCATCTAAAATCAGTACCCCGTTCCTGCTTTTTCCCCCATATCCCTTGATTCCTTTAGCCCAAAGAGCTAAATCTAACTCTCTCTTGAAAACATCTCAACTTTACCACTGTCTCATTTTATCAGACTCTACATCTAACAAAGTGCAGGTTAGATACAATGTCAGTTTGAGCATTGGGGATGATTGAAGCAACCATCTTCTTTCCATCTGTGCCCATTCTTAAATCATATCTCAATTCTACTATCTCCTCTGAACCAGCTGTTTTGCAATTGTGCTGGGTTAAATGTGACCCTGGGTTAAATGTGAACTGACCTTCCAAACATTTTGTTCTAGAGAATAAAGACACCAGTAGTCCCTTCAGGCACATGAGCCTTTCCCACCCTTCAGAGTTATTAAAGCTGATCTTGTTCTTCACTGCTGTCCCAATAACTCATAATTCTCTTAATATCTAAAACTTGCCAGTCTCAGTAAATTAGATAGGAGAGATTTAAAGGGTTAGACGTATGTGGGCCAAATGCGGGTAGATGAAACTAGCTTAGATGGGGCATCGATCGGCATGGACAATGGGCCAAAGGGCCTGTTTCTGTGCTGTATGACTATGACTCAGTCTTGAATATACTCAGCAAAGTACCCTCTCCAGCCGAATTGGGCAAAGAATACCAAACATACACTTCTCTCTGGATGAATAATTCCTTTTTTCATATCTATCCGGAATGGTTGACCCATTATTTTGAGACTATGACCCTTGGTTCCAGATACCTGTCAGGGAAAATATCAATTCTGCTTCTATCTTTTCAAGCCCCAGAGCAATTTTGTCACCTCTGATTATTGTTGACTCTTGAGACTAGAGGGCTGGTAATGAAAATTAAAAACTGCAGATGCTGAAGACCTTATACACAGAAACCTGAAAAACCAGGCTCTCTCTGTGGAAGGATAAGAAGATTTAAGGATTTGGGTGAAAGCATAATTCACCACTTTCTTAATTGCGAGCTGTACTCTCATGATAACATCCAGTGATTCATCAACAAGAACACCCAGGACCCTTTGAATGTTGACAACCTTCAATCTTTCACTATTCAAAAAAAAACTTTGCCTTCTTGTTTTTTTCTACCGAAGTGGAATTTTTTGAGGATGTAACAAGTAGAATGGATAAGGGAGAGCCAGTGGATGTGGTGTATCTGGACTTTCAAAAAGCCCTTGACAAGGTCCCACACAAGAGATTAATGTACAAAGTTAGAGCACATGGTACTGGGGGTAGGGTAGTGACATGGATAGAGAACTGGCTGGCAGACAGGAAGCAAAGAGTAGGAATTAACGGGTCTCTTTCAGATTGGCAGGCAGTGACTAGTGGGGTGCCGCAAGGCTCGGTGCTGGGACCCCTGTTATTTACAATATATATTAACGATTTAGATGAGGGGATTAAATGTGACATCTCCAAGTTTGCGGATGACACAAAGCTGGGTGGCAGTGTGAGCTGCGAGGAGGATGCTATGAGGTTGCAAGGTGACTTGAACAGGTTGTGTGAGTGGGCAGAAGCATGGCAGATGCAGTATAATATGGATAAATGTGAGGTTATCCACTTTGGTGGCAAGAACAGGAAGGAAGATTATTAGCTGAATGGTATAAGAAGATAACTGCAGATGCTGGTACAAATCGAAGGTATTTATTCACAAAATGCTGGAGTAACTCAGCAGGTCAGGCAGCATCTCGGGAGAGAAGGAATGGGTGACGTTTCGTTTCGGGAATGGTGTTAGATTAGGAAAAGGGGAGGTGCCACGAGACCTGGGTGTGCTTGTACATCAGTCACTGAAAGTCAGCATGCAGGTACAGCAGGCAGTGAAGAAAGCTAATGGGATGTTGGCCTTCATTGTGAGAGGATTTGAGTTTAGGAGCACACCTACTGCAGTTGTACAGGTCCCTGGTGAGACCACACCTGGAGTATTGTGTGCAATTTTGGTCTCCTAATTTGAGGAAGGACATTATTCTATTGAGGGAGTGCAGTGTAGGTTCATGAGGTTAATTCCCAGGATGGCAGGACTGACATATGATAAAAGAATGGAATTTAGAAGGATTTTTTTTTAGATTGGAGATACAGCGCGGAAACCGGCCCACCGTGCCGCCCAGCGATCCCCGCACATTAACACTATCCTACACCCACTAGGGACAATTTTTACATGTACCCAGTCAATTAACCTACATACCTGTGCGTCTTTGGAGTGTGGGAGGAAACCAAAGATCTCGGAGAAAACCCACACAGGTCACGGGGAGAACGAACAAACTCCGTAGTCAGGATCGAACCGGAGTCTCCGGCGCTGCATTCGCTGTAAGGCAGCAACTCTACCGCTGCGCCACCGTGCCGCCGTGAGAGGGGCTCTTATAGAAACATAAAATTCTTAAAGGATTGGACAGGTTAGATGCAGGAAAAATGTTCCCGATGTTGTGAGTGTCCAGAACCGAGGGTAACAGTTTAAGAATAAGGGGTAGGCCATTTAGGACTGAGATGAGGAAAAACTTTTTTTACCCCAGAGAGTTAAGAATCAGTGGAATTCTCTGCCACAGAAGGCAGTGGAGGCCAATTCACTGGATATTTTCAACAGAGTGTTAGATTTAGCTCTTAGGGCTAAAGGACAAGGGATATGGGGAAAAAGCAGGAACGGGGTACTGATTTTAGATGATCAGCCATGATCATATTGAATGGCGGTGCTGGCTCGAAGGCCGAATGGTCTTCCCCAGCACCTATTTTTCTGTGATTTCACTGTTTTTACATTATATTTCATCTATCTGATCCTCTTCCATTCAGTCTACCTGTATCCCCCAAAACCTGTCCTTACAACCCACACCTGGCTTTATATCAGCATCCAATCCTAATCTCAGTCTGTGATGAAGAGCGCCTCATTTCTATCCCAGTTAAGTTGTTCATCTTTGGCACGTTGTTCATCTGTTTAAATCTTTATTCCTTTGCCACCCTCATTTCAGATAGGGCTATTCCTCTCCTGGCTGGTCTTCTATTCTCTGCTTTCTGTAAAGTTTAGCTTATTTAAACACCTATTGCTTTTATCTGCATTAATACTTTGCTGTCTTTGCCACATTGGGTTCCCTGTGAGTTTTGATACTATTGTTTAAAGCCAGCTTGCCGCTGCCTTTCCCTAAATAATCCTTTTCCTTCAATATCTCCTTTTGTTTGTCAAGCATGCCTCTTTAAATGCATACAGGAGCAGGCCCCTCACGTTTGCTGTGCCGCTCAGTAAGATTATGGTTGATCTACTCTTGCAAATCTCTGCACCTTTCCACCTCTCCCACCACAACCTATGATGCTGAGAATCCACACTATAACTCTGCACTATTGACTTTTATTCTCCACCTTTCCTTTTAATTCATCTATGCTTTACAGAATCCTTCCATCTTTGCCTCTGAGAGCTTAGAAAAAATATGCTTCATGTTTATGAACAACATTTTAAACGTTCCATAAATGCAAGTAGTTTTATAATCTGCAGATTTATGTTAACATTCCACCTTGATCTTGATAATCTGTTTTCTCTCCTACAGTGCCCTCCATAATGTTTGGGACAAAGACCCATCATTTATTTATTTGCCTCTGTACTCCACCATTTAATAATAATAATATATTCCTTTATTCGTCCCTCACCGGAGAAATTTACAGTGTTACAGCAGCAAAGTGGATAGCCAGAGATCATTCATTATAATTAAAAGATACATAAATTGTCATCAGTTTTCTGTGTGTTCTTAGCTGTTATTGTTGACTCGTCTGCTGGGAGCAGTGCTGGTTGTGCAGTCTCACAGCAGCGGGAAGGAAGGACCTCCTATATCTCTCCTTCATGTACTTGGGGTGAAGGAGTATGTCACTGAAGGAGCTACTCAGTGCAGTGACAGTGTCCTGCATGGCGTGGGAGTCGTTGTCCAGCAGCGATGTTAGCTTTGCCATCATCCTCCTCTCTCCCACCACCTGCACTGAGTCGAGGGGGCAACCCAGAACAGAGCTGGCCTTCCTGACCAGCTTGTCGAGTCTCTTCCCTTCCGGCTGAGATGCTGCTGCTCCAGCAGACCACTCCATAGAAAATGGCCGATGCAACCACCGTGTTGTAGAAGGTCCTTAGGAGTGCCCCCTGCACTCCAGAGTATCCTCAGCAGGTAAAGTCTGCTCTGGCCCTTTCTGTATAGCGCATCGGTGTTTTCAGTCCAGTCCAGTTTATTGTTGAGGTAGACACCCAGGTACTTATAAGAATCCACCCTCTCGATGTCCATTCCCTTGCTGTTCACCGGTGTCGTGGGGACCTGGCAGTGCCTGCGGAAATCTACCACCATCTCCCTGGTTTTCCCCGGGTTGATCTGGAGGCAGTTCCGCTGGCACCAGTCCACAAACTCCTTGATCAGTTCTCTGTACGCCCTGTCATCGCCGCCCGTGATGAGGCCGACGATTGCAGAGACGTCAGAGAACTTCTGTAGATAGGAGTCTGCAGAGCTGTGCCTGAAGTCCGCAGTGTACAGGGTGAACAAGAATGGTGCTAGCACTGTTCCCTGCGGAACCCCAGTGCTGCCGACCACCCTGTCCGAGACCAAGTCCTTTGTCCTCACATACTGTGGTCGGTTGGTGAGGTAGTCCAGAATCCAGGATGTGAGGTGGTGATCCACTCCTGTGCGCTCCAGCTTGCCCCCCAGAAGCCCCGGCTGGATGGTGTTGAATGCACTGGAGAAATCAAAGAACATGATTCTCACAGTGCTATCCGGCCTCTCCAGGTGTGAGATAGCTCTGTTCCGCAGGTAGATGATGGCGTCCTCCACCCCGATGCGAGTCTGGTAGGTGAACTGCAGCGGATCCATTGATGGTCCCACCAGGGGGCGGAGATGGGAGAGGACCAGACGCTCCAGTGTCTTCATCGGGTGTGATGTCAGTGCCACCGGCCTGTAGCTCTTGAGTTCCTTCGGGTGCGGTGTCTTTGGTACCGGTACCACGCAGGATGTTTTCCACAGCTGTGGAACTCTCCCCAGTTTCAGGCTCAGATTGAAGACATGCTCCACTATTCCGCACAGCTGGTCTGCACAGGACTTGAGGAGCCTCGAGCTGATGCCGTCCGGACCAGCCACCATCCTCGCATTGATCTTCCTGAGCTCATTCCTCACCTGGTCTGTGGAGAAAGACAGATTGGAGCACAGGGGCTGGGAGCTCAACGGTGTGAGAGGAGGAGGGGGTGTTGGGGGGGAATGGTGGAGTTGGGGCAGGAGAAGCATATCCTTTCCATGCAATGATTGCTTGAAGACTGCGATTCATGGACAACACCAGTTGCTGGGTCTTTAGCAGCGTTTGGGATCATTGTCTTGCTGTAGAATGAACCGCCGGCCAATGAGTTTTGATGCATTTTTTTGAACTTGAGCAGATAGGATGTGTCTATACACTTCAGAATTCACTATGCTACTACCATCAGCAGTTGTATCATCAATGAAGGTCAGTGAGCCAGTACCTTCAGCAGCCATACAATAGACAATAGGTACAGGAGAAGGCCATTCGGCCTTCGAGCCAGCACCGCCATTCAATGTGATCATAGCTGATCATTCACAAACAGTACCCCATTCCTGCCTTCTCCCAATACCCCCTGACTCTGCTATCTTTAAGAGCTCTATCTAGCTCTCTCTTGAAAGCATCCAGAGAGTTGGCTTTCACTGCCTTCTGAGGCAGAGAATTCCACAGATTTACAACTCTCTGACTGAAAAGGTTTTTCCTCATCTCCGTTCTAAATGGCCTACCCCTTATTCTATGTGGACCCTGGTTCTGGGCTCCCCCAACATTGGGAACATGTTTCCTGCCTCTAACGTGTCCAATCCCTTAATAATCTTATATGTTTCAATAATATCCCCTCTCATCCTTCTAAATTCCAGCGTAAACAAGCCTAGTTGCTCCAGTCTTTCAACATACGACAGTCCCGCCATTCCGGGAATTAACCTACTGAACCTACGTTGCACGAATACCCTTCCTCAAACTTGGAAAACAAAACTGCACACAATACTCCAGGTGTGGTCTCACTAGGGTACAATTGCAGAAGGACCTCTTTGCTCCTATACTCAACTCCTCTTGTTATGAAGGCCAACATTCCATTGGCTTTCTTCACTGCCTGCTGTACCTGCATGCTTCCTTTCAGTGACTGATGCACTTGGACACCCAGATCTCGTTGTACATCCCCTTTTCCTAACTTGACACCATTCAGATAATAATCTGCCTTCCTATTCTTACCACCAAAGTGGATAACCTCACATTTATCCACATTAAACTGCATCTGCCATGCATCCGCCCACTCACACAACCTGTCCAAGTCACCCTGCAACCTCATAGCATTTTCCTCACAGTTCACACTGCCACCCAGCTTTGTATCATCGGCAAATTTGCTAATGTTACTTTTAATCCCTTCATCCAAGTCATTAATGTATATTGTAACTCGCTGCGATCCCAGCACCGAGCCTTGCAGTACCCCACTAGTCACTGCCTGCCATTCTGAAAGGGACCCGTTTATCCCCACTCTTTACTTTCTGTCTGCCAACCTATTTTCTATCCATATCAGTACCCTACCCCCAATACCATGTGCTCTAATTTTGCCCACTAATCTCCTATGTGGGACCTTGTCGAAGGCTTTCTGAAAGTCAAGGTACACCACATCCACCGGCTCTCCCCTGTCCATTTTCCTAGTTACATCCTGAAAAAATTCCAGAAGATTAGTCAGGCATGATTTCCCCTTCGTAAATCGATGCTGACTCGGAATGATACTGTTACTGCTATCCAAATGCTCCGCAATTTCGTCTTTTATAATTGACTCCAGCATCTTCCCCACCACTGATGTCAGACTAACTGGTCTATAATTTCCTGTTTTCTCTCTCCCTCCTTTCTTAAAAAGTGGGATAACATTAGCTACCCTCCAATCCACAGGAACTGATCCTGAATCTATAGAACATTGGAAAATGATTACCAATGCGTCCACGATTTCTAGCGCCACCTCCTTAAGCACCCTGGGATGCAGACCATCAGGCCCTGGGGATTTATCAGCCTTCAGTCCCATCAGTCTACCCAACACTATTTCCTGCCTAATGTGAATTTCCTTCAGTTCCTCCGTCACTCTAGGATCTCTGGCCACTAGAACATCTGGGAGATTGTTTGTGTCTTCCTTAGTGAAGACAGATCCAAAGTACCGGTTCAACTCGTCTGCCATTTCCTTGTTCCCCATAATAAATTCACCTGCTTCTGTCTTCAAGGGACCCACATTTGCCTTAACTATTTTTTTCCTCTTCACGTACCTAAAGAAGCTTTTCCTATCCTCCTTTATATTATTGGCTAGTTTACCCTCGTACCTCATCTTTTCTCCCCGTATTGCCTTTTTAGTTATCTTCTGTTGCTCTTTAAAAGAGTCCCAATCCTCTGGCTTCCCACTCTTCTTTGCTATGTTATACTTCTTCCCTTTTATTTTTATGCTGTCCTTGACTTCCCTTGTCAGCCACGGGTGCCTATTACTCCCCTTAGAATCTTTCCTCCGCTTTGGGATAAATTGATCCTGCAACTTCTGCATTATTCCCAGGAATACCTGCCATTGCTGTTCCACCGTCTTCCCTGCTAGGGCCTCCTTCCAGTCAATTCTGGCAGGCTCCTGCCTCATGCCTCTGTAATCCCATTTGCTATACTGTAATACTGACACTTCCGATATTACCTTCCCCCTCTCAATTTGTAGATTAAAACTTATCATATTATGATCACTGCCTCCTAATGGCTCTTTTACCTTGAGTTCCCTTATCAGATCAGGTTCATTACACAACACTAAATCCAGAATTGCCTTCTATAACAGACAGTATAACAGAGCTTTATTTGTCGTTCGGTACCGAAGTACCGAACGAAACTACATAGCAGTCATAGAAAAAAAAAGAACACAAGACACATAACCCCAACACAAACGTCCATCACAGTGACTCCAAACACCCCCTCACTGTGATGGAGGCAACAAAACTTCCCCTCTCTTCCCCACGCCCACGGACAGACAGCTCGTCCCCGACCGACCCGCACAGTCCCCGCACCGGGCGCTGAAACGTCTCGCGGCCGAACCGGGCGATGAAAGGCTCGCGACCAAGCCTTGCGCAGCTAAGTCCCGCAGCCGAGCCGCACCAGCGGTGAAAAGTCCCGCAGCCGAGCCGCACCGGGCGGTGTTAAGTCCCGCAGCCGAGTTGCACCGGGCGGTGTTAAGCCCCGCAGCCGAGCTGCACCGGGCGGTGTTAAGCCCCGCAGCCGAGCTGCACCGGGCGATGTAAAGTCCCGCAGCCGAGTTGCACCGGGCGGTGTTAAGCCCCGCAGCCGAGCTGCACCGGGCGATGTAAGTCCAGCGGCCAAGCCGCACCGGGATGTAAAGTCCAGCGGCCAAGCCGCACCGGGGGATATTAGGCCCCGCAGCCGAGCCGCACCCTGCGCCGTGAGGAAGAGAAAAGTTCCCCACACCCACCCACACCCACACCCACCCCCCACACACCACCACCCCCTCCCACACATACACAACCAAAAAAATATATATAAAAATCATCCCAACACCGACACTCAACAAAAAAAAGACGGACAGACTGCTAGTCAGCCGCTGCTAGTCAGCCCTCCCTGGTAGGCTCCAGTACAAGCTGTTCTAAGAATCCATCTCGGAGACACTCCACAAACTCTCTTTCCTGGGGTCCATTACCTGATTTTCCCAGTCTACCTGCATGTTGAAATCTCCCATAACCACCGTAGCATTACATTTGCAACATGCCAATTTTAGCTCTTGATTCAACTTGCACCCTATGTCGAGGCTACTGTTTGGGGGCCTGTAGATAACTCCCATTAGGGTCTTTTTACCCTTACAATTCCTCATTTTTATCCATACTGATTCCACATCTCCTGATTCTATGTCACCCTTTGCAAGGGAGTGAATATCATTCCTTACCAACAGAGCAACCCCACCCCCTCTGCCCACCTGTCTGTCTTTTCGATAGGTTGTGTACCCCTGAATATTCAGTTCCCAGCCCTGGTCCTCTTGTAGCCATGTCTCTGTGATTCCCACAACATCATACTTGCCAATGTCTAACTGAGCCTCAAGCTCATCCACTTTATTTTATATACTTTGCGCATTCAAATACAACACTTTAACTTCGGTATTCACCTCCCCTCTCACACCGGTCACAATTGGCCCTGACCTTACTCTCTTATCCCAACTAGAACTTCCCTTCCCATTTATTCGAGAGTCTTTTGCAATTTCTCCTGTATTCGCTTCCCCTTTAACTCCATCTTCATATTCCCAGTTTGTCAACCCCTCCCCCCCACTACTTAGTTTAAAGCCACACGTGCAGCACTAGCAAACCTGCCTGCCAGAATGTTGGTCCCCCTGCTGTTAAGGTTTAACCCGTCCCTTTTGTACAGGTCACCCCTACCCCAGAAGAGATCCCAGTGGTCTAGAAATCTAGATCCCTGCTCCCTGCACCAGCCCCACAGCCAAACATTCATATCCCCGACCTATCTGTTCCTGCCCTCACCAGCACGAGGCCATAACACATGCCCAGGCCGTAATACCCCCACCACCATTTTTTTTAATAGATGTGGTGGCATGCTTTGGATCTTGGGCAGTTCCTTCTCTCCTCCATACTTTGCTCTTGCCATCACTCTGATATAAGTTAATCTTTGTCTCATCTGTCCACAAGATCTTTTTCCAGAACTGTACTTGCTCTTTTAAGTACTTCTTGGCAAACTGTAACCTGGCCATCCTATTTTTGCGGCTAAACAGTGGTTTGCATCTTGCAGTGTAGCCTCTATATTTCCGTTCATGAAGTCTTCTGCGGACAGTGAACATTGACAAATCCACACCTGAAGAGTGTTTCTGATCTGTCGGACAGGTGTTTGGGGATTTTTCTTTATTATAGAGAGAATTCTTCTGTCATCAGCTGTGGAGGTCTTTCTTGCCCTGCCAGTCCCTTTGTGATTAGTAAGCTCACCAGTGCTCTCTTTCTTCTTAATGATGTTCCAAACAGTAGATTTTAGTAAGCCTAAGGGTTGGCTAATGTCTCCAACAGTTTTATTCTTGTTTCTCAGTCTCTTAATGGCTTTTTTGACTTTCATTGGCACAACTTTGGTCCTCATGTTGATAAACAGCAATAAAAGATTCCAAAGGTGATGGAAAGACTGGAGGAAAGACTAGGTGCTGAGAGCTCTCTTATACCTGCATTCTTTCTTAGGCCTCCTGGGTCATGGCTGACCATGGGTGATGCATCCTAGTTGTCTGCTTGCTCCACACCTCGGCTAGAGCAGCGTCACTTGTGGCTGAAGAGACCAATGCAGGAGTGACAGTCTCTGTGGCAAAGGTCACGTTTGTGTGTGGTCTCTGGTCTGTTGAAGTTGCTGCGCTCCTTTCTGCGTGCCCGCTTGTCTGCCGCTGCGTTCATCAGTTTCTCTCTCCCGTTTAGAGTTGTTGGTTCAGGGTACCTCTCCACCTCGTACGGTCAGCTGCAAGGCTCTCCCAGGACTCCACATCGATGTCGAGCGCCTTCAAATCTCTCTTGTAGACATCCTTGTAACGTAGCTGGGGGCGGCCGATGGTTCTCCTCCCAGATGTCAGCTCTCCATAGAGGATGTCTGTTGGAATACGGCCATCCTCCATGCAGTGGACATGGCCCAGACACCGCAGCCTGCGCTGCCTGAGTAGAGTGGACATACTCGGAAGGCCAGCGTGAGACAGAATCTCGACGTTGGACACTGTCTTGCCAGGTAGAGTTGCTGCTTTACAGCGAATGCAGCGCCAGAGACTCAGGTTCGATCCTGACTACGGGTGCTGCACTGTAAGGAGTTTGTACGTTCTCCCCGTGACCTGCATGGGTTTTCTCCGAGATCTTCGGTTTCCTCCCACACTCCAAAGACGTACAGGTATGTAGGTTAATTGGCTGGGTAAATGTAAAAATTGTCCCTAGTGGGTGTAGGATAATGTTAATGTACGGGGATCACTGGGCGGCACGGACTTGGAGGGCCGAAAAGGCCTGTTTCCGGCTGTATATATATGATATGATATGATATGATATACCCAGAATACGGCGGATGCTTCTAAGGTGGAAGGTGTTGAGTCTTCTCTCCAGTCTGGCATATGTAGTCCATGTCTCACTGCCGTACAGCAGCGTGCTGTTGACACAGGCATTGTAGACTGCTATCTTTGTCTTCACTGTCAACTTTGGGTTGGTCCACACTCGAGTTGTGAGGCGAGCGAGAGTTGTAGCTGCCTTCCCGATCCTCTTGTCAATCTCTGTGTCCAAGGAGAGGTTGTCGGTGATGGTGGAGCCGAGGTACGTGAACTGATGGACGGCATCGAGTTCGTAACCGTCGATGGTGGTGACAGGCGGTGCCTCTGTATCCTGTCCCAGGACATTCGTCTTCTTCAGGCTGATGGTTAGCCCTTGCAAGCCCGATAGAAGCGGTCCATCAGTGACTGTAGTTCCTGCTGGGTGTGGGACACAACTTCTGCGGCATCGGCGAACAACATGTCTCTGATGAGAGCTTCAAGTACTTTTGTCTTGGCTCTGAGGCGGGTGAGGTTGAAGAGGCTGCCTTCTGATCTAGTACGCAAGTAGATCCCCTCTGTTGCGGTGCTGAAGGCGTGTTTCAGGAGCAGAGCGAAGAAAATCACAGAGTGTGGGAGCGAGGACGCAACCTTGTTTGACGCCACTGCAGATGTCGAAGGGCTCCGAGAAACTGCCATTGAACTGCACTGTCCCCTTCGTGTTGATGTGGAAGGATTCTATCATGCTCTGCAGTTTTGGTGGGCAGCCGATCTTTGGGAGAGCCTTGAATAGGCCATCTCTGCTGACGAAGTCGAACGCCTTGGTGAGGTCAATGAAAGCCATATACAGGGGCATCCGCTGTTCTCTGCACTTCTCCTGGACCTGGCGAAGGGAGAAGACCATGTCTACTGTTGACCTTCCAGCTCGGAAACCGCACTGTGACTCTGGGTAGACACGTTCTGCCAGCTTCTGCAGGCGGATCAAGATGACCCGAGCAAAGACCTTGCCGACGATGTTGAGGAGGGAGATGCCTCTGCAGTTGTTGCAGTCGCTACCTGCATTAAGGAGGCAATTAAACACACCTGAGCAATTACAAACGCCTGTAAAGCCATGTGTCCCAAACATTATGGTGCTCTGAAATGGGGGGACTATGTATAAACACTGCTGTAATTTCTACACGGTGAAACCAAAATGTCTAAAAATGGCCTTTAATAAAATCTGACAATGTGCACTTTAACCATATGTGATTTTTTCTATTTTAAATCAAATTGTGGAGTACAGAGGCAAATAAATAAATGATGGGTCTTTGTCCCAAACATTATGGAGGGCCCTGTATATTTTTAAAGTTTGACCTATTTGGATTATGAACCAATTATATATGTATATGTAATTTGTACATGAAATCTGTTTTCTTTTAATGAATGAATGGATAGCGGGGCGGCGGTTGTTATTATTGTATTATTTATTCATTGTGTTCGCAGCATAATCTGCAATTGTAATATAATGTACGCAAGCGCTTTCATTTTCTTTCAAATTTGTCTTTGGAACCACTAGTGGGAAAGGAATGTATTACTTTGCACAGTTTCTCTTGAGGTGCAAAGATTTTCCAATATCCCATTGTGTAGTTTTGATGCATTCAAAAGAAGTGTAAATAACAGTTTTGACTTGCATGTGTGCTACATGAATGTGATTGTATAATTTACCCATTTTGACTAGCTGAAATGAAACAGTAATTTAGCAGCCTCCAAATAGAGTCATTGAATCATACAGTGTGGAAACAGGCCCTTCGGCCCAACTTGCCCACATCAGCGAACATGTTCCAGCTACACTAGTCCCACCTGCCTGCATTTGGCCCATGTCCCTCCAAACCTGTCCTATCCATGTACTTGTCTAACTGTTTCTTAAATGTTGCGATAGTCCCTGCCTCAACTACCTCCTGTGGCGGCTCGTTCCATGCACCCACCACCCTTTGTATGAAAATTTTACCCCTCAGATTTCTATTAAATCTTTTCCCCTTTCCTATAACATGGTGCCCAGAACTGAACACAATACTTTAAATGCAGCCTCACCAATGTCTTGTCTAACTGCAACATGACTGCACTAAGTTGTTTCTTGGTAAATCTACGTTAGAATACTATACCAGGTGATATTATCACTTAATATAAAAGGTACATAAAACAAATTATTGTGAAATGTAATGTATTTAATTAGCAATACATTGCAGAATTCATATTGACTTTTTAATAAGTGCTTGGAAATATAATTAAGAATTTTAGATAACAGGTATATTAACACAATGATCAGTGTTTCTTTGTTAATATGGAACTTAATGATGTCTGTCTTGCAGAACTGTATTTGTTACAAATGGAACAGCTGTGTAAAGTTATTATATCTAAGTACTGCAATGTCTAACTGATCCCATTATTTTTTATAGGCTTATGATGGCTTTGCAAGCTTGGGAATATCGCGATTATTGGAGCCTGCAGATATGGTTCTATTGGCCATTCCTGATAAACTGTCTGTAATGACCTACCTTTATCAAATAAGGGCACATTTCAGTGGGGAAGAATTAAATGTTGTGCAGATTGAAGAAAATAGCAGTAAAAGTAAATACAAAGTTGGTAACTTTGAAACTGATACAAACAGCTCTATTGATCAGGAGCAGTTTTACGCAGAGATAGCTGAAGTTAAATCAGCACAGCAACCTGCTGGTCTCTCACTTGATGCTTCATCTCAGGAAGACACTGTATTCATCAATGACACTGAGTTGCAAAGTCAACATCAGGCAGCTGAAGGCCATTTCAATATAAATGCAGCAATATCTTCCTCACAAAGGACTAAAACTTTTGCCGAGGCACAATATGACAACCCTCATGAACAGAACTCTGTCAAAGGTTCTGCGTTGGAGGATCACGGCAGAAGTGAAAGCACAGAAGAATCATTGCCACAAGCACAAGTACCGCCTTCATTAAACAAAAGGAAACTGTTGAAAGTAGATACTGCTGTCTTAAATGACTTGTCAAATGAGAGTGATCAAAAGGAATATAACGTACCATCACTTGTATATGAAGATACTGTAACAGAAAGACCCCAGAGTTCAGGAAGGAATGGTAGCACCTATGACCATGAGCACAGGAAGCTTCAGTATTCAGAGAGCACAAGTCCAGAGCCCACTTCTCCGGCTCGAAGATCCATCACGACTCCAGTCCATAAACTGGGATTCTGTTACAACAGGGATACAGACCTCATCAAGAAGAAACGTGCAACATTGCGGCCCTCAGAAAATGACAACTCAGTAGAAACTGTCACCACATGTTTGAATCATTCAGGTCAACAGAAACAACATATCGAGGCAAGGTTCTTTATTGTAATTTGTTTATGATCTATTTTACTTTCAAAATGTAATTTTCTAATTAACTTTATGTTTCAAGAAAAGTCATTTACTTTTGTGTTTTTTTGGAGTTTAGCTGAACTCTTCCCAGCAAACAGACGAAGTCACTGAGGAGAAGGTGAGAGAACCACTGTTATGGAGTGAATCCGGAATTGACCCAGAATGTGTTGTTTTGGTCTGACTGAGGCTTGCTTTAAAAGTAGGGACTTTGGGATGCTCCTCTAGTCTGCAATTTGGAGAAATCTTTCCTCTTTGCACTTTATCATTTGCAAGAATGAACCCCGAACCCAGCAGAAAGGTGTGTGAGAGAGGACCAGGGCAGTTAGGAAACAGATCACAACAGAGGAGGTCAAGAGTGTGAGAGGCTGCACTGTGTGAACTGATATTGAAAGGAAATGGGAAAGGAGAGAGAATCCAAGCACAGGAGAGAGAGCTTCAGCATCATGGTTCAATGGTTCTTTATTGTCAGGTGTACCGAGGTACAGTGAACTTTGATGTGCTCTAATCAAAGACAAAGCCTATTCTTGTACCAACAATATTGTTACTGTTGATGGCCCTTTATCAAAGGAGATGTCTGAAGAGTTAAAGCATCATTTGATTGTTTAATATTGCTCACAAGGTTACTAACATCATCTCAAGCTCAATGACTTCTGGAAACATAGCCAAATGCTTACTCATTTTTGGCAGGGCTAAATCAGATGAATTAATTGCATAATTCCAGGATGTCATTTTAACATGAATTAAAAGAATGGACTCAGTGATAAATGCACACTCCAAGTGAGGAAAATTAACTGGAGGCACAAGAGACTGCAGGTGCTAAACGGAATCCATAGCTAAAAAGAAAGAGCAGCTGGAGGAACTCTGTGGGGCAGGCAGCATCTGTAGAGGGAAATTTAGAGGCGACATTTTGGGCTGAGATCCTTCATCTAGATTGAAAGAGTAGGGATTAACGGGTCCCTTTCAGAATGGCAGGCAGTGACTAGTGGGGTACCGCAAGGCTCGGTGCTGGGACCACAGCTATTTACAATATACATTAATGACTTAGATGAAGGGATTAAAAGTAACATTAGCAAATTTGCGGATGACACAAAGCTGGGTGGCAGTGTGAACTGTGAGGAGGATGCTATGAGGATGCAGGGTGACTTGGACAGGTTGTGTGAGTGGGCAGATGCATGGCAGATGCAGCTTAATGTGGATAAATGTGAGGTTATCCACTTTGGTGGAAAGAACACAAAGGCAGATTATTATCTGAATGGTGTCATGTTAGGAAATGGGGAAGTACAAAGAGATCTGGGAGTCCTTGTTCATCAGTCACTTAAAGTTAGCATGCAGATACAGCAGGCAGTGAAGAAAGCTAATGGCATGTTGGCCTTTATGACAAGAGGAGTTGAGTATAGGAGCAAAGAGGTCCTTCTGCAGTTGTACAAGGCCCCAGTGAGACTGTACCTGGAGTACTGTGTGCAGTTTTGGTCTCCAAATTGGAGGAATGATATTCTTGGTATTGAGGGCGTGCAGCGTAGGTTCACTAGGTTAATTCCCGGTCATATGTTGAAAGACTGGAGAGACTAGGCTTGTATACTCTGGAATTTAGAAGGATGAGAGGGGATCTTATTGAAACATATAAGATATTAAGGGATTGGACACATTAGAGGCAGGAAACATGTTCCCAATGTTGGGGGAGTCCAGAACCAGGGGCCACAGTTTAAGAATAAGGGATAAGCCATTTAGAACAGAGAAGAAGGAAGAAATTTTTCAGTCAGAGAGTTGTAAATCTGTGGAATTCTCTGCCTCAGAAGGCAGTGGAGGCCAATTCTCTGGATGCTTTCAAGAGAGAGCTAGACAGAGCTCTTAAAGATAGCGGAGTCAGGGGTATGGGGAGAAGGCAAGAACGGGGTACTGATTGTGAATGATCAGCCATAATCACATTGAATGGCGGTGCTGGCTCGAAGGGCCGAATGGCCTACTCCTACACCTGTTGTCTATTGAAAGGGTAAAGGAGAAGTAGCCGGTACAAAAAGGTGCGGAGAGAGTGGTGGAGCAAGAGCTAGCAAACAATAGGTGGATACAGGCGAGGAGGTATTGATGAGCAGGTAACAGACAGGTGGGAGAGGGAAGGGTGGAGTGTACAACAGCGGCTGGGAGGTGAGGTGGATAACATATGGTGCAGATTCTGGAATAGACTGGAAAGGAAGATGGGAACCAAATGACTGGTGGTGGTAGATGGGAACAATGGAGGAAGGGGAGGAGTGAGAGTGGGGGGTGAGGAAGGGGATCCTGTGGGAGGAGTGTGTGTGTGTGGGGGAAAAACAGGAAGATCGGGGGCTGCGGGTATTGTGAGAGAGGACCAGGGCACATAGGAAACAGAACAGAACAGAAGAGGTCAAGAGTGTTTCATTGCCATATGTACTTTCGTGTCCATCATCCATGTTTTAAATGTTACACTGTCACCGTCCGTCCTGAAGAGGGCGCAAGCTTCCGGTGACAATCAGTGGGAGCCCTCACTTGTACAATAGATGATGGTGGTAGCAGAATTAGCTCAGGACACGTCCAGTTTCCAGCCCCGCCATGTGGCCGCTTCTGCTATGGGCCCGTCATATGTACTGAAAACAGAACAATGACATTCTTAATTGCAATGGCATAACATGTCTATCGGCAAACTGGAGAATTCAATGTTGTGCCGTTGTGTTGTGGACTGCCCAGGCAGAATATGAGGTGGTGTTCCTCCAGATCAAGAACAGGGGAAGAAGTGTCAGAAATGGTCCAAGTGAATTTTGGGCAAGGTGGGAGTTATTGGTGACATTGATGAGTTTCACAAGGGTACTGGTGGCAGCACCAATGAAGTCATCAACGAAGAGGAGAAATTGTTGGGG
Organism: Rhinoraja longicauda; assembly: GCF_053455715.1. Classification (NCBI taxonomy): domain Eukaryota; kingdom Metazoa; phylum Chordata; class Chondrichthyes; order Rajiformes; family Arhynchobatidae; genus Rhinoraja; species Rhinoraja longicauda. The sequence goes on along the minus strand of NC_135961.1, from coordinate 70,034,940 downwards.
AGTGGTGCCAGGATAAGCTTGGAATAAAGCCTTTTCCTTGTAGGCAGTGATGAGGCCCATGTCTGTGCCCATGGCTACACACTTAATAGACTATTGTCTGCTAACAAATCTCTCCTCACCTGTATTCACCTATCTAGCTCTTGCCTCACTCCTCCCTCCACTTCTTTATACTAGCTATCTCCCCTTCATTCTCTCAGTTTGGATGAAGGGTCCCGATTCTAAATGTTGAATGTATATTTCCCTCTCCAGATGCTGCCAGACCCTCTGAGATCCTCCAGCTGCTCTCCTTTCTTGACAAGGAAAAATAAATGTTTATTTCAGTCTTGCGGGATATATGAATACCCTTGGTTGCCCTGCAAACTAATTTATCTTTTCACAGAAGTGACATTTAATGATTTTTATATGCTGGCAAGTGAACCAAATCAAAAACATAAGATTATACTGAAATAATGTCTCCTGTTAAATCTACATCTCCAATTGTGAATATTTTGCAAAGAACCGAACTGCACATGAAGGTGACTTGGACCTGGCCTCAACATTGCTCTCCTGCACGTCAGACCAAGCATTCATTTGGATCATTCTCCAGGGCTAAAGGAAATGCAGGCAGGGCTGCGAGCGAGCGAGGAGGTTGCTGGACCTTGATGGAGATATTTATATCTGTGTCAGTCACAGGTGAAACTCCAGAGAGGAAGCCAGGTTAAACCAAATAAAGTAACATCAGAGCAGAGAAATAATTGGAGAAAATTCTGAACAACAGGATTAATCTGCATTGGGTAAAACAGGAATAGTCAGCATGGATTTGTTGGTAGGAGATCCTGCCTGACTAACTGAGTAATAGATATAACAGGTATAACAGGTATAACAGAGCTTTATTTGTCGTTCGGTACCGAAGTACCGAACGAAACTACATAGCAGTCATAGAAAAAAAAAAAGAACACAAGACACATAACCCCAACACAAACGTCCATCACAGTGACTCCAAACACCCACTCACTGTGATGGAGGCAACAAAACTTCCACTCTCTTCCCCACGCCCACGGACAGACAGCTCGTCCCCGACCGACCCGCACAGTCCCCGCACCGGGCGCTGAAACGTCTCGCGGCCGAACCGGGCGATGAAAGGCCCGCGACCAAGCCTTGCGCAGCTAAGTCCCGTGGTCGAGCCGCACCGGGCGATGTCAAGTCCCGCAGCCGAGCCGCACCAGCGGTGAAAAGTCCCGCAGCCGAGCCGCACCGGGCGATGTAAAGCCCCGCGGCCGAGCCGCACCGGGCGATGTTAAGTCCCGCAGCCGAGCCGCACCAGCGATGTAAAGCCCCACAGCCGAGCTGCACCGGGCGGTGTTAAGTCCCGCAGCCGAGTTGCACCGGGCGGTGTTAAGCCCCGCAGCCGAGCTGCACCGGGCGGTGTTAAGCCCCGCAGCCGAGCTGCACCGGGCGATGTTAAGCCCCGCAGCCGAGCTGCACCGGGCACTGTTAAGTCCAGCGGCCAAGCCGCACCGGGCGATGTAAAGTCCAGCGGCCAAGCCGCACCGGGGGATGTAAAGTCCAGCGGCCAAGCCGCACCGGGGGATGTAAAGTCCAGCGGCCAAGCCGCACCGGGGGATGTTAGGCCCCGCAGCCGAGCCGCACCCCGCGCCGTGAGGAAGAGAAAAGTTCCCCCCCCCCACACCCACCCACACCACCACCCCCTCCCACACATACACAACCAAAAAAATATATATAAAAACCATCCCAACACCGACACACAACAAAAAAAGGAAAAAAAAAGACGGACAGACTGCTAGTCAGCCGCTGCCGTTAGGTGCCGCCATATAATGATGTCAGCAACATGGCTGGTGTGGTTTATGTGGACTTCAGTGGGCTTTGACAAAGTTTCATTTGGAAGTGTGATCCTGACTCTGGTGTAGACATTTAATGACTTGGAGTAAGAGATACGATTGGTAAATTTGCTGATGACAAGAAAATTGTTGTTGATTTTGGGAGAGGTTGGTCTTGGAACACAGATGATATTGTTTCGAGCATCGAACATAGAACAGTACAACACAGGAACAGGCCCTTCGGCCCACAGTGTCTGGGCTGAACGTGATGCCAAATAAACTCATCTCATCTGCCTGCACGTGAGCCACATCCCTCCAGTCACTGCATATCCATTGAAAGCCTCAAGTATCACTATTATATCTGCCTGTACCACCATTCCCTGCAGCTCGTTCCCGGCAACAACCACCCCCGTACATCTCCTTTAAACTTTGGCCCTGTCAACTTAAAGCAATGCTTAAGGTGAGGGCACCCTAAATGCTGTGCCTCCGCAAGCTCCTGGGGATCCACTTCGCAGTCCACCGCCGAAATAGGGGGAAAAGCAGGTCTAGACAGGGCGTCAGCAACGGCATTAAGCTTACCCGCGACATGACGGACATCGGTGGTGAATTCGGAGATAGCAGTCAGGTGCCGCTGCTGGCGGGCCGACCATGGGTCAGACAATTTGAAAAAAGCAAATGTTAATGGTTTATGGTCCGTAAAGGCCACAAATGGGCGGCCCTCAAGGAAGTACCTGAAATGACGAACAGCTAAATAGAGGGCCAAAAGCTCTCGGTCAAATGCGCTATACTTCAGCTCAGCCGAATTTAGTTGCCGGCTGAAAAACGCCAAAGGCTGCCAACGGCCACCGACCTGCTGCTCCAGAACCCCACCCACCGCCACGTCAGAGGCGTCAACCGTCAGGGCCGTGGGGGCGGAGGGGCTCGGGTGGACCAACATGGTGGCGTCTGCCAAGGCTGCCTTAGCTGCTGTAAAAGCCGACTCTGCGGTCGGGGACCATATCAACTCTACCGGATTCCCTGCAAGGCATTGGAAAAGCGGGCGCATGACTCGCGCAGCTGCCGGAACGAACCTATGGTAGAAATTAACCATGCCGACGAACTCCTGTAGCCCTTTTACTGTGGTGGGCCTAGGAAATGCCCGGATAGCCTCCACCTTCTCGGGCAAAGGGGAGGCGCCGGCAGGGGTAATTCTGTGCCCTAGAAAATCAAGAGCAGGAAGGCCGAATTGACATTTGGAGGGTTGGATAATGAGCCCGTGGTCTTGGAGCCGCTGGAACACGGTCCGCAAGTGGGCCTGGTGTTCCTGTACTGAGGGGCTGGCGACCAGGATGTCGTCTAAATAAATAAACAAAAAGGGTAAACCCCGGCCCACGCGGTCCATCAGTCGTTGGAAAGCCTGTGCCGCGTTCTTTAAACCGAAAGGCATACGCAACCATTCAAAACAACCCGAACGGAGTAATCGTTGCAGTTTTCTGTATGTCCTCCGGTCGCACCGGGATCTGGTGGTATCCTCGCACCAAATCGATTTTGGAGAACACCACCGCTCCTTCCAGCCCAGATGAAAAGTCCTGTAGGTGCGGTATGGGGTAGCGATCAGCCGTGGTGACAGCATTGAGACGCCGATAATCGCCACATGGTCTCCACCCCCCAGATGCCTTGGAGACCATATGTAACGGCGAGGCCCACGGGCTGTCAGACTGACGGACAATTCCCATTTCCTCCATCTTCCTGAACTCCGCCCGTGCCACCACCAGTTTGTCTGGCGGTAGTCTCCTGGCCCGAGCGAAAACGGGAGGGCCTTCGGTGCGGATGTGATGGACCACGCCGTGTTTGGCCGAAGACGTGTCAAAACGTTGGATGAGCAGCTCTGGAAACTCCGCCAGAATCTCAGCATACGAGTCGGGGGCTGCGACGACGGCCTGGACAGTAGGGCTGGGCGAGGAGGCGATTGTCGGAGCGATGTGCTCATCTTCGGCGGAGGGTCGGAGGTCGTTACCGCGGACATCAGGGACCAGTGAAAAAGCCCAGAGAAAATCTGCTCCCAGGATCGCTTGTTTGACGTCGGCTATGATGAATGGCCATTCGTACGTGCGGAAGCCTAACACAAGGGACATCTTCCGTATACCGAAAGTGCGAATTGGGCTGCCATTAACCGCGATGAGGGTGGGACCTGTCTTACCCGATCTGGTTTCGAGGTCGGTCGGCGGCACTATACTGACGATGGCTCCCGTGTCCACCAAAAATTCTGTGTCCGTGAATCGATCATGGACATAGAGGCGCCGGTTCTGGCCAATCGTAACTGCCCCTATGTACGATCGGCCGAGGCATTTCCCGCGAAGGTACAAGGCGAGCGGCAGTTGCGGGATTCGCTACCCCATCGTAGGTGATAATAGCACCAGCCGCGCTTGTGCGGATCTTTTTGGCGGGCTTTCGGAGAATTGGCGGGAGACGCGGCGCCATCTTGCCGTCGCTGTGGCGTGGTCACTGATGTCGAGACCTTGTTGATCGAACCGCTTGCCTTGTTTTTTGCCGCTATTAGCGCGTCCGCTTTCGCTGCATATGCTTTGGGGTCCTTAAAAGAACAATCCGTGAGCAGCATTTGGACATCCTCAGGAAGCTTCTCGCGGAATGCCTGTTCGAACATAGGGCAATCCGTATGCTCACCGGCTAGCATCATCATTTCGGACATGAGGACGGAAGGCAGTCGGTCTCCAAGATCCGGTAGGTGCAGAAGTTTTGCCGCACCACCATGCTTATTAAACCCGAAGATTCGCAGTAATACTTTCTTCATGGCCTCGTACTTGCTTTCCGCAGGTGGATTAACGATGAACCGCATCACGCGCGTGGTCGTCGCCGACGATAGAGCGCTGACGAGGTAGTAATACATCGTGGAGTCGTCCGATATCTTCTTTATATGAAATTGAGCTTCGGTGTGTACAAACCAAGATTGCGGTGCGTGCGTCCAAAACCACGGAAGGTGAACGCTTACCGCGCTTGACTCCGGTGTGCCCGGCGCGGCCATCGACAACGAGGCGTCGGCTTCCTGCATAGTCGGTGATCGTCCAGATCACGTCGGGGTCACCAATATGGCGAGTCCGAAAACTTGTTGGTTGTAGAAGAAGTTTATTGCAGCCGCAATATTCGAATACAGAGTTAAACAACAAGGTAAAGGACAACCATCAAAAACTTACTGTCTTCTTCGAAGACTTCGCCGAACTGATATATCTGGCACCAAAAGCGCACATGACCACGCTGGCCAATCCGCGATGTCGCTCCCTGGACCAATCCCCACGGTCGCGTTCCCACGTGACCTCGCTGGCCAATCCGAGGGTTCGACGACCTGGACCATTCTCTATGGTCGCTACAATCTAGTATTTGACATTCCCACCCTGGCGGAGAAGGTTCTGACTGTCTACCCTATCTATGCCTCACAAAACTATAAACTGCTACAACCTCCAGTGTTCCAAGTTTAGGTATATTTTAAAGTCAAAGAGTTGCTGCACCAAAAGTATACTTGATCATTTCTTATGAAGGGTTTAGTTTGTCCCTTTGACAATTCCCTCTAATCATTGAAATATCAATAATTTTATAATAATTAGTGAAATTTTGAATGAAATTGGCAATTATTCTCTAATTACCATGATCAAGTTAAAGATAGTGGTACCGAGTTAAATGATTAAAAAGCAGCTTGTTCTTGATGCTCATTTTGTGAAGATCTTTCCCCTCACCACCAGCCACCGGCAGATCAAGATGTGTTTATCTGATATGTAATCACAATGCTGTGTTAACAGATGAAAATTAAGTAGAACTGACAAGGGGATGTAAAGTTTGCTCAGTAGACTCTTGTAAAGGCAACCTCACTGCGAGGAAATAGGCAAGTAGTGAGCCATGCACTGTTTGATACTTTGTGAAGGTACTTTGGTAATTGAGCAAGAGATCCTACTGGAGAAGCATGTGCTCCCTGAAGGTTAGTGCTGATGAAGTGTGAGAACACTCCTGAAAATAAATGGAATGGGACTCTTGTCAATTTATGGCTCGACTATTAGACATTGAGCTGTGTTCCCCACTATTAGACATTGAGCTGTGTTCCCCACTATTAGACATTGAGCTGTGTTCCCCACTATTAGACATTGAGCTGTGTTCCCCACTATTAGACATTGAGCTGTGTTCCCCACTATTAGACATTGAGCTGTGTTCCCCACTATTAGACATACATTGAGCTGTGTTCCCCACTATTAGACATTGAGCTGTGTTCCCCACTATTAGACATACATTGAGCTGTGTTCCCCACTATTAGACATTGAGCTGTGTTCCCCACTATTACACATTGAGCTGTGTTCCCCACTATTAGACATTGAGCTGTGTTCCCCACTATTACACATTGAGCTGTGTTCCCCACTATTACACATTGAGCTGTGTTCCCCACTATTAGACATTGAGCTGTATTCCCCACTATTACACATTGAGCTGTGTTCCCCACTATTACACATTGAGCTGTGTTCCCCACTATTACACATTGAGCTGTGTTCCCCACTATTACACATTGAGCTGTGTTCCCCACTATTAGACATTGAGCTGTGTTCCCCACTATTAGACATTGAGCTGTGTTCCCCACTATTTATTTATTTTGTTTGCTTGATTTTTGCAAGACCCACAAATGACGTCTGGAATAATAGGTGCATTTAGTTGCTACCATTCTTTCAGGTTTCCTTCAATATGGAATCTTTTTATTTAATAGTTAATTATTTTCTCACTTTTAAATCCTGAAATCAATGTTTTCAGTAAACTGCTGTTGACAGTGTGATGCCACTCGCATGTGTGGCATGGCCTCTAAGGCTGATATGAAACGTATAAATAAATGCTCACAGCTTATAGACAATAAGTGCAGGAGGAGGCCATTCGGCCCTTCGAGCCAGCACCACCATTCACTGTGATCATGGTTGATTATCCACACTCAGTACCAATAACTTACTTTCTTTTCTTAACAAAACCTGACTTGTTAATTGCAGGAAGGTTGGCAGTTGTGATGGTGTAGATTTATTCCTAAGACGCATTTAATTTTTCACTTTTCAACATGAGAAGCCACTTGCTCCTTCAAGCCTGCCCCAGTGTCCAGGATGAAGATGCCTCCTCTGACCGAGGCCTCAACTCCTTCTCTCAGCCACTTCCCCAGAGCCCTCAATTCCTTTATCTTTTCAAAATCACAGTCATAGTCATCCAGCACAGAAATTGTCTCTTTATACCAGCATGACCATGCCAACCTTCTTACTCATCTTCCATAACCTCATTTGTCCACACTGGGTTCTTACCTATTCAGTTGCCTTGCTGAATGTCTCATAAATGTAGTGGTAGTGTATGATTCCACCACCTTCTCTAGCAGTGCATATCTGATACCAACAATTCCCTGGGTATAAAAAAAAGCTTTCCCCTTAGATACCCTTCGCTTTTAAACCTATGCCCTCTACTCTTTGATATCTCTACCATGGGAAGAAGGATTCTGACTATCTCCCCAATTTATGTTCCTTACTATTTTATATACATCCAACAGCTCATCCCTCAGCCTTCTTCATTCCAGAGAAAACAACCCCACCCCCCCTTCCCCTGCATTGGTACACCACCCTCTCCTCTCCCCCCCCCCCCTCCCTCCCCTCTCCCCCCCCCTCCCTCCCCTCTCCCCCCCCCCCCCCTCCCTCCCCTCTCCTCTCCCCCCCTCCCTCCCCCCCTCCCTCCCCTTTCCCCCCTTCCTCCCCCCTTCCCCTCCCTTCCTCCCCCCTTCCCCTCCCCTCCCCCCTTCCCCATCCCCCTTCCCCTCCCCCCTTCCCCTCCCCTCTCCCCTCCCTCCTTCCCCTCCCCCCCCTCCCCCCTGCCATTTTCCAATCCTAAAACTGCTTGTGTTTTGAAGAGATTCTACCAATGGTTCACTATTTCTGCAGCCACTTCCTATAAAACCTTTGAATCCAGGTCATTGGGCTTTGGCAAATTGTTTGCTCAAAATCTCATTAGATTTTCCAATTCCTTGATCCTCATTGGGGGTTTGATGTATTGAGTCTTTAGTATTTTTACAAAGAAAACATAACTAATAAGATTGATAAATGGTACATAGGCATAGAATGGCTGTAATATTATTTTGATAAATGGTACATAGGCATAGAATGGCTGTAATATTATTTTGCTGTTTATAATGGCATTCATTTGTTTCCCATAATCCTGCCATAGGGCAAAAAAGAATGTTGTTATGCTTGTGCAAATTGCAAGACAGATTTGAGATATTTCTTTATTTGTTATAGAGGATAACAACAAGGCAAGAAGAACTGAAAGAGCGAGCCAGACTTCTCCTGGAACAGGCAAGGAGGGACGCAGCTTTAAAGGCCGGGAATAATAAACAACTGGCCTTGCAATCAGTCACACCAACTCAAACCAAGCATTTGAATGAGGTAATGCTCTCAAACTACTCAATCCATTTTATCATCCAAGGAGATTCCCTACTGCATTAACTCCAGAAAGATATCTCTTTTGGCAATAACAAGCATTATATCTAGAAATTGTGCTCTGGGTATGGATTCACCGTTAGTTTGCCAGCCACTAGAGGTGTATGTTGTTTTATATTGTGAGCATTTATTCCAGATAATCCACAATACATTATTCTGCTAAAGGACAGCATATGTTTACCCTCACAGAATCCTAAAACATGACCCCAAAAGACTGTAAAATCCTGAGCTTGTTTAAGTCAGATAAAAGATACTTCATTGCTGAAAATAGTCATTTTAGTAAATTGGAAGTAATTGGCTTTCTTTATTTAAATAGTTGTGTTGTGATAGAGTCTGTATTTTGTTATATCATATAATTTGCCACTGATCAACTTAGATGCACACTTTATCTCGCTTAATTTCTGGGTTTCCTAATCAGGATCTTCAGTAAATGTAACCAGTTTGTAATCTATTGATGAATGTCTAATAGAAAGAGAAGGAGGCCAACACTAGGCACAGGCACTCTTTACTCAGTGATGAATGTCGCTGGGCCTGTATTCTCTGGAGTTCAGAAGAACATACAGAATAGTGAATGGCCTGGATAGAGTGGATGTGGAGAGGATGTTTCCACTAGTGGGAGAGTCTGGGACTAGTCATAGCCTCAGAATTAAAGGACGTTCCTTTAAGAAGGAGATGAGAAAGAATTTCTTTAGTAAGACGGTGGTGAATCTGTGGAATTCTTTGCCACAGAAGGCTGTGGAGGCCAAGTCAATGGATATTTTTAAAGCAGTGATAGATAGATTCTTGATTAGTACTGGTGACATGGGTTTTGGGGAGAAGGCAGGAGAATGGGGTTAGGAGGGAGAGATAGATCAACCATGATTGAATAGTGTAGATTTGATGGGCAGAATGGCCCACTTCTGCTCATGACCTTATGACCCTATGAAGAGAGAGCTGGATAGAGCTCTTAAGGATAGCGGAGTCAGGGGGTATGGGGAGAAGGCAGGAACGGGGTACTGATTGAGAATGATCAGCCATGATCACATTGAATGGCGGTGCGTACAGGCTCGAAGGGCCGAATGGCCTCCTCCTGCACCTATTGTCTATTGTCTAAGTGACCGGAAAACCCCTCGCAAATATTCACTACTTGGTCTGATTCAATGAATCCCCCAATTTACTCGGTTTCCCCCTTCATGAATATGACAATGGGATGGAAATACGAGACCTTGCAAAGCTCCCAAACTGCTGTTGAAGAAGGGGGATGGAGGCCAAGGAAGACTCCATTCGTTTAGTGGGTGTGGGATGTGACTCATCCTCAGTATCTAGAATACTCCAGGTGCTCTATTAGCAAAGTACTCAGTTAGCAGCTGTTTTCACCTTTTGGCCAAAATAGCTTCTGCAGCCTTGGTTCAGCCACATTTTGCAGATAAACGCCGTGGCTATGATTTGTGGCAATGCATGTCTCCTGAAATCATGTCCACAATGCAAACTCCTTGATTTATTGTCAATCCTTCCTCATTGATCACTTAGTTCCAACAGCAACATTTATATAGTGTCTTTAATGACATCGAAATACCCTCCAGTGTTTCAGAAGAATTGACGTAACTTGGCAAAAGAGCTACGTTTTAAAGAGCAGCTTAAATGAGGAAAGAAATACATAGAGCCCATGAGAATTTTAAAACTTAATGCCTTGGTAACTGAAGGCACAGCTTCTAGAGGTGCAACATTTACATTTGACAGTGAGCAAATGACCAGAATTAGAAGAGAACAAACAACTTTAAGGATGATAGATCCGGAGAAGTTACAGAAAAGTTACAGGGAGGGTTGAACCCATGAGGAATGAGAGTATCTTGCCTGGTTTGAAGAACATTGGCTACGGGGAGAAGGGAGGCTAGGTTTGTTTCCCTTGGTGAAGGAAGCTGAGGTATACAAGAGGTATACAAAATGATATAAGGCATAGATAGTGTTCTCCCATGATAGAGGTGTCAAAACTAGAGGGCAGAGGTTTTATTTCAGAGAAAAGTGTTTTGAAGGGAAGTTGAGAAGAAAGATACCCTTAAGTTGGAAAGAACGCAGAAGAGATTCGTGAGGATGTTGACACGATTTGAAGGCCTGAGCCATAGGAAGAGGTTAGGCAGGCTTGGACTTTATTCCTTGGAATGCAGGAGACCGAGGGGCGATTTTATAGAGGCGTATAAAATTATGAGGGACTAGATAGGGTGAATGCACAGTTTTTTTCCTAGGACAGGGGAATCACGAACTGCACGGCACAGGTTTAAGGTGAGAGCGGAAAGATTTAATAGGAACTGGAGGGGCAACATTTTCACACAGATAGAGGAACTATGGAACAAGGTGGCAAAGGAGGTTGTGAGGCAGATACTAACACATTTAAATGACATTTGGACAGATACATGGTTAGGAAAGATTTAAAGGAACATTGTCCAAAGGCTGGAGCGATTGGGCTTGTATACACTGGAATTTAGAAGGATGAGGGGGGATCTTATTGAAACATATAAGATAATTAGGGGATTGGACACATTAGAGGCAGGAAACATGTTCCCAATGTTGGGGGAGTCCAGAACAAGGGGCCACAGTTTAAGAATAAGGGGTAGGCCATTTAGAACGGAGATGAGGAAGAACTTTTTCAGTCAGAGAGTGGTGAAGGTGTGGAATTCTCTGCCTCAGAAGGCAGTGGAGGCCAGTTCGTTGGATGCTTTCAAGAGAGAGCTGGATAGAGCTCTTAAGGATAGCGGAGTGAGGGGGTATGGGGAGAAGGCAGGAACGGGGTACTGATTGAGAGTGATCAGCCATGATCGCATTGAATGGCGGTGCTGGCTCGAAGGGCTGAATGGCCTACTCCTGCACCTATTGTCTATTGTCAAACATGGGCATATGCAAGTACCTTAGTTGGGGAATGTTGGTGGGCATGGTCTAGTGCGTTTCAGTGTTGTATGACTCTGAACAAAGTGGTGGATATCTGGAAGAAGTGGTGGTGGGCAAATAGGATCAGTGTAGATGAACTAAAAGGTCGGCACGGACTTGGTGAACCACAGGATCCCGGTACAATTCTGTGACTCTATACATTGTTGCCTCCATATCACTGGCAGCAGAATTTGCAAAGACATTTGGTTGAAGGAAAGTATGATAAGGGAAACCAATCAGGTAAGAGATAATGGGAATAATCAAGTCTTGAAGTATGGATAAGGGTTTTAGCAGTCAGTAAGCTGAGGCAGTGAATGTGTTGTTTTACAGGTGGACAGTGGACAAGTGTTTTTTGTGCTGGTGCATATCTCTGATCTAAAGCTCAACTAAGGGTTAAATAGGACGTGACTAGTGGGCAGTGCCAGGGAGAGAGAAAGGATTCAAGTTTATTTCTCTTCAAAACAATACTTTGCATTGCTTTTTAAAAATTCTGTTGCCCTGCAATATGTGATGGATTTGTAACACGGAGATCTTGGGAACCCCCACCAATATCTTCCACCATCAACCCTGTACTGGTCGGTGTATGGTACATTGTTTAGTTTCTCATCCAAATGGTACTAGTTCGTATGTGAGGGTTGGTATCGGTAGTATATTGAGGGTAATGCAGCTGAAAAACTGCTTTAAAAATACTCAACAACTTGGCCCCCATGGCCGTCTGTGGGGATGAATTCCACAGATTTACCATCCTCTGGCTAAAGAAATTCCTCCTCATCTCCATTCACAAACCAAGAGAGAGGATCTTGAGGGAGGAATAAACTAAAACCCAGGAAATAGTTGTAAGCCAGAAGTCGTGAGTCTGAAGATGGGGCCCCGAACCGAAACGTCGCCTGTCCATGTCCTCCAGAGATGCTGCCCGAAGCAGCATCTCTATAGTCAATGGCATGGACTATAGCCATAGTCCTGGCTATACATATCATATGTGCAGTGGGACACTGGGTGCCGATGGACCCAGAGGCATGGCATGGACTATATGGCATGGACTATAGCCATAGTCCTGGCTATGCATATCATATGTGCAGTGGGACAGTGGGACACTGGGTGCGATGAGGAGCAGTGATGTTGGAACATTTTCAAATCTTCATACAGGGATGCTGAGGCCACTTGCAACAGCCGACCAGCACTGGTGGAGATTAGCTGGGTATCGAGCTGGGCCTTTCTGATCAGCTCCCAGAGAGCTCAATGAGCTGTGCCACCTGTAAGGAACAGAGGCTGCATTCTGAAATAGCATTTTTAGTATTCAAAATTAAATTAATAAATAATACTAATAAGGTCATAGAATATAACAACAGCAAGTATGTGTCAAGACATTAATAATAATTAGATTTTTGTGGCAATATTTGTATTAGATTTGCATATTTTGACAACTTTCATAACCATATAACCATATAACAACTACAGCACGGAAACAGGCCCATTCGGCCCTACCAGTCCACGCCGACCACTCTCCCTGACCTAGTCTCATCTACCTGCACTCAGACCATAACCCTCTAATCCCCTCTTATCCATATACCTATCCAATTTACTCTTAAATAATAAAATCGAGCCTGCCTCCACCACTTCCACCGGAAGCCCATTCCATACAGCCACCACCCTCTGAGTAAAGAAGTTACCCCTCATGTTACCCCTAAACTTTTGTCCCTCAATTCTGAAGCTATGTCCTCTTGTTGGAATCTTCCCCACTCTCAAAGGGAAAAGCCTACCCACGTCAACTCTGTCCGTCCCTCTCAAAATTTTAAAAACCTCTATCAACATATAACATATAACAACTACAGCATGGAAACAGGCCTGTCCGGCCCTACCAGTCCACGCCGACCATTCTCCCTGACCTAGTCTCATCTACCTGCACTCAGACCATAACCCTCTAATCCCCTCTTATCCATATACCTATCCAATTTACTCTTAAATAATAAAATCGAGCCAGCCTCCACCACTTCCACCGGAAGCCCATTCCATACAGCCACAACCCTCTGAGTAAAGAAGTTCCCCCTCATGTTACCCCTAAACCTTTGTCCCTCAATTCTGAAGCTATGTCCCCTTGTTGGAATCTTCCCCACTCTCAAAGGGAAAAGCCTACCCACGTCAACTCTGTCCGTCCCTCTCAAAATTTTAAAAACCTCTATCAAGTCCCCCCTCAACCTTCTACGCTCCAAAGAATAAAGACCCAACCTGCTCAACCTCTCTCTGTAGCTTAAGTGCTGAAACCCAGGCAACATTCTAGTAAATCTCCTCTGTACCCTCTCCATTTTGTCGACATCCTTCCTATAATTTGGCGACCAGAACTGCACACCATACTCCAGATTCGGCCTCACCAATGCCCTGTACAATTTCAACATTACATCCCAACTTCTATACTCGATGCTCTGATTTATAAAGGCAAGCATACCAAACGCCTTCTTCACCACCCTATCCACATGAGATTCCACCTTCAGGGAACAATGCACAGTTATTCCCAGATCCCTCTGTTCCACTGCATTCCTCAATTCCCTACCATTTACCCTGTACGTCCTATTTTGATTTGTCCTACCAAAATGCAGCACCTCACACTTATCAGCATTAAACTCCATCTGCCATCTTTCAGCCCACCCTTCCAAAAGGCCCAAGTCTCTCTGTAGACTTTGAAAATCTACCTCACTATCAACTACTCCACCTATCTTAGTATCATCTGCATATTTACTAATCCAATTTGCCACACCATCATCCAGATCATTAATGTAAATGACAAACAACAGTGGACCCAACGCAGATCCTTGGGGTACTCCACTAGACACTGGCCTCCAACCTGACATACAATTGTCAACCGTTACCCTCTGGTATCTCCCATTCAGCCATTGTTGAATCCATCTTGCAACCTCACTATTAATACCCAACGATTTAACCTTCTTAATCAACCTTCCATGTGGAACCTTGTCAAATGCCTTACTGAAGTCCATATAGACAACATCCACAGCCTTACCCTTATCAATTTCCCTGGTAACCTCTTCAAAAAATTCAAGAAGATTAGTCAAACATGACCTTCCAGGCACAAATCCATGTTGACTGTTTCTAATCAGGCCTTGTTTATCCAAATAATTATATATATTGTCCCTAAGTATCTTTTCCATTAATTTTCCCACCACAGACGTCAAACTAACAGGTCTATAATTGCTAGGTTTACTTTTAGAACCTTTTTTAAACAAAGGCACAACATGCGCAATGCGCCAATCTTCCAGCACCATCCCCGTTTCTAATGACGTTTGAAATATTTCCGTCATAGCCCCTGCTATTTCTGCACTAACTTCCCTCAATGTCCTAGGGAATATCCTATCAGGACCTGGAGACTTATCCACTTTTATATTTTTCAAAAGTGTCCGTACCTCCTCTTCTTTAATCCTCATAATTTCCATCACTACTCTACTTGTTTCGCTTACCTCACATAATTCAATATCCTTCTCCTCGGTGAATACCGAAGAAAAGAAATTGTTTAATATCTCCCCCATTTCTTCCGGCTCAGCACATAGCTGTCCACTCTGACTCTCTAATGGACCAATTTTATCCCTCGCTATCCTTTTGCTATTGACATATCTGTAGAACCCCTTGGGGTTTACTTTTACATTACTTGCCAAAGCAGCCTCATATCTTTTTTTCGCTTTTCTAATTTCCTTCTTAAGATTCCTTTTACATTCTTTATATTCCTCAAGAACCTCATTTACTCCCTGCCGCTTATATTTATTGTATATCTCCCTCTTTTTCCGAACCAAGTGTCCAATTTCCCTGGAAAACCACGGCTCTTTCAAATTATTATTCTTTCCTTTCCACCGAACAGGGACATAAAGACTCTGTACTCTCAAAATTTCACCTTTAAATATCCTCCATTTCTCTATTATATCCTTTTCATAAAACAAAAAGTTCCATTTCACTCCTTTTAAATCCTTTCTCATCTCCTCAAAATTATCCTTTCTCCAATCCAAAATCTCAACCCTTGGTCCAGATTTGACCTTCTCCATAAATATATTGAAACTAATGGCATTGTGATCACTAGACCCAAAGTGCTCCTCAACACATACCTCCGTCACCTGGCCCGTCTCATTTCCTAACAGGAGGTCCAACACTGCCCCTTCTCTGGTAGGTACCTCTACGTATTGCTGCAAAAAACTATCCTGCACACATTTTACAAACTCCAAACCATCCAGCCCTTTAACAGAATGTGATTCCCAGTCTATATACGGAAAATTGAAATCACCCACAATCACTACTCTGTGCTTACTACTAATATCTGCTATCTCCTTACATATTTGCTCTTCCAATTCTCGTTCCCTAATTGGCGGTCTATAATACACCCCTATAAGTGTTGCTAAACCTTTCTCATTTCTGAGTTCCACCCAAACAGCCTCCCTAATCGAGCCTTCTAGTCTGTCCTGCCAAAGCACTGCTGTGATATCCTCCCTGACAAGCAATGCAACACCCCCACCTCTTGCCTCTCCGATTCTATCACATCTGAAACAATGAAATCCTGGAATATTTAATTGCCAACCGCAACCCTCCTGCAACCATGTTTCACTGATCGCCACAACATCATACTTCCAGATGTCAATCCAGGCTCTAAGCTCATCCACCTTTCTTACAATGCTCCTAGCATTAAAATATACACATTTAAGGGACCCATCATTTCTTATTCTCAGTTTATTTCTTTTCACTTCTTTCTCTCCTACATATTGGGTCTGAGTGTTTCCCTTTTCTGCCTCCTGCCTCACACACTGCCTATTAGCTAACTGTGCTTGAGGACAGTTACATTAGAATTAAGCAAAATTAGAGCACATGGTATTTGGGGTAGGGTACTGACATGGATAGAAATTTGGTTGACAGACAGAAAGCAAAGAGTGGGGATAAATGGGTCCCTTTCAGAATGGCAGGCAGTGACTAGTGGGGTACCGCAAGGCTCGGTGCTGGGACCGCAGCTATTTACAATATACATCAATGACTTGGATGAAGGGATTAAAAGTAACATTAGCAAATTTGCAGATGATACAAAGCTGGGTGGTAGTGTGAACTGTGAGGAAGATGCTATGAGGTTGCAGGGTGACTTGGACAGGTTGTGTGAATGGGCGGATGCATGGCAGATGCAGTTTAATGTGGATAAGTGTGAGGTTATCCACTTTGGTGGTAAGAATAAAAAGGCAGATTATTATCTGAATGGTGTCAAGTTAGGAAAAGGGGACGTACGAGATCTTGGTGTCCTAGTGCATCAGTCACTGAAAGGAAGCATGCAGGTACAGCAGGCAGTGAAGAAAGCCAATGGAATGTTGGCCTTCATAACAAGAGGAGTTGAGTTTAGGAGCAAAGAGGTCCTTCTACAGTTGTACAGGGCCCTAGTGAGACCGCACCTGGAGTACTGTGTGCAGTTTTGGTCTCCAACTTTGAGGAAGGATATTCTTGCTATTGAGGGCGTGCAGCGTAGGTTTACTAGGTCAATTCCCGGAATGGCGGGGCTGTCATATGTTGAAAGACTGGAGCGACTAGGCTTGTATACACTGGAATTTAGAAGAATGAGAGGGGATCTTATCGCAACATATAAGATTATTAAGGGGTTGGACACGTTAGAGGCAGGAAACATGTTCCCAATGTTGGGGGAGTCCAGAACCAGGGGTCACAGTTTAAGGATAAGGGCCATTTAGAACGGAGATGAGGAAAAACTTTTTCAGTCAGAGAGTTGTAAGGCAGTGGAGGCCAATTCTCTGAATGCATTCAAGAGAGAGCTAGATAGAGCTCTTAAGGATAGCTGAGTCAGGGGGTATGGGGAGAAGGCAGGAACGGGGTACTGATTGAGAATGATCAGCCATGATCACATTGAATGGCGGTGCTGGCTCGAAGGGCCGAATGGCTTCCTCCTGCACCTATTGTCTATTGTCTACATACAGTAACTAAATATTGCCGTCAATCGACAGTGTTGTGATTGTCGTGCAAGGTGCAAATGAACGTAACTGCCATGTAAGTGCTATTTGTTTCACCTGTAATTTTAACTATAAATTCATTCCTTTTTAAAAAGCTTTTGGTTAATCTTGGCTTTTATGCAAGGCTACATGCTGCCTTTGATATGCATTATTTGAAGATTACAGTTAAAACTATGATTAAAGTGTCTTGCTTCTTTGTGATACAAATTCAGAATTGGGATTTTTATCTTCAGCTTCAATTTTTCTTACATAAATGAAACCTATTCTATTTCAGGCATAGGGTGTATGGTGGGTGATAATGTTAAACGGTATTGTTGAAATATAGTTGATATTCCAAGAGGAAGGTTTTGCCATATAGTTAAATTGACAAGGGCATATTGTAGATAGAGGACATGAAAGCATCACACTGAATTGGAATAAAGCGTGTCATTTTTCTGGCAGTCATTTAATAATGCCATCAAGAATAAATGTTTGTATTAGCTGCGTAAGCATTTAGCAGTATGGATGAAATACTGGGCTCTCTGTACGCTTAAAAAACATTAAATATTAGTTAAAAATATAATTTTATTGATTATAAACCTTGAACTAATTCCATGCTGATTTATCTCCTCCCGTTCAAGTGGGCAGGCACTTGTTTTAAAATGATCACATTAATTAATTTGTAAGAAAATGGTACGTGCCATCCAGTTATATTTCTGCCTCCCTCTGTTATTTATTCTCTGTGTAGGTATGCTGTTAGCTTCGAAATAAAATCAACGAGGTGAATTGTTCCTTTTTATAATGAAGAATCCTTCATACTTTTACACCTACACTGGATGGTTTCTGCATGGTGTTCATTTGTCCTTTCTCGTACTTGTTTATTGAGATCCAGAGTTTTCATTGTGGTTTGCGAATATTTTGACTGGCCAGAATTTTCTCCAGTTTTCTCCGGGTGCTCCGGTTTCCTTCCACATTCCAATGATATGCAGGTTTGTAGGTTAATTGGCTCCTGTAAAATTGTCCATATGTGTTTAGCATAGATCTAGTGTGTACGGATGATTGCTGGTTGGCACGTGCTTGATGGGCCGAAGGGCCTGTTTTCATGGTTCCAAGGGTCTAAGGTCAGGAGTGGGCACATCTCTATATTTGCAGCAGGCTACTTAATTCAAGGAAAAGACTACATTAATAAAGATTAGTAATCAAGTAATTTTAATGTTTCTTTAATAATATTTCCAGAATCAATGTGTATGTGGATATTAGCCAGTTTGTACAATTGGTCAGCATTGTATCATTAGTTGTATTGCTATGGTCTCTATGGACTGCAAGATTTCAGGAAGAGTTTAATCACCCTAATTGAGTAAAACAATGAAGAACAAAAATGGAAGTGGGACGGTGAAGCCCGGGACATTGAAGCCCGGGACATTGAAGCCCGGGACGGTGAAGCCAGGGACATTGAAGCCCGGGACATTGAAGCCCGGGACATTGAAGCCCGGGACATTGAAGCCCGGGATGGTGAAGCCCGGGACGGTGAAGCCAGGGACGGTGAAGCCAGGGACGGTGAAGCCAGGGACGGTGAAGCCAGGGACATTGAAGCCCGGGACATTGAAGCCCGGGACATTGAAGCCCGGGACATTGAAGCCAGGGACGGTGAAGCCCGGGACATTGAAGCCAGGGACGGTGAAACCAGGGACGGTGAAGCCAGGGAGATTGAAGCCCGGGACGGTGAAGCCAGGGACGGTGAAGCCCGGGACGGTGAAGCCAGGGACGGTGAAGCCCGGGACATTGAACCATATCATATCATATATCATATATCATATATATACAGCCGGAAACAGGCCTTTTCGGCCCTCCAAGTCCATGCCGCCCAGTGATCCCCGTACATTAACACTATCCTACACCCACTAGGGACAATTTTTTTACATTTACCCAGCCAATTAACCTACATACCTGTACGTCTTTGGAGTGTGGGAGGAAACCGAAGATCTCGGAGAAAACCCACGCAGGTCACGGGGAGAACGTACAAACTCCTTACAGTGCAGCACCCGTAGTCAGGATCGAACCTGAGTCTCCGGCGCTGCATTTGCTGTAAAGCAGCAACTCTACCGCTGCGCTACCGTGCCGCCCTGTACTGCTGACAGATTTTGCCAGAAATACAACAAGGCAGTGAACAATTGCTCAGGAGGCAGAGTTGTAAAATCTAATAATAATGGTCTGTTGGCATGACTTTGGTTCTGATTATTCACTTACATGACTGAAATCACCATCAAACATTTATTGATGAAATGAATCAAAACAAGTTGTCCAATATGAAGATTATTTTCAGGAAACAGGAGTGACCATATGACACAGACTAATGATGTACATATCTGATCTGACATTGAACTATTTTCTGTTTAAAAACTAAATTAACTAAATCTGATTAAGTAGAGTATTAGTGTCCATCAGAATATTTACAGATTGGTTATAATTCTATGATATACTGACTATTACAATGGGGGTTAGCGAGCTGGGAATGGGGATGGGGAGGGATTGGAGAGGGATCTCTCTCAGACCTGTCCGGTCTATAGAATCTGGTGCAATTAATGGGCAGGGTGGTAATATATAAAATACAGGGTTAAAATAAAAGACAATTGCCTACAAAATAAACCAAGAAAATGTTTAAAATATATAAATTGAGTTCTGGAAAAAAGTATTTATTTAAAGAGATTCAGTTCCTGTCCATATTCTGGATGAAAATTGCTTGAAGTGTTTTTAAAGATAGCTCTGCTGGAGGAAAGGTATCAGTCTTTATTCTAATATCTAAATTAAACATTAAAAATGTCAACCCCACTTAGTGTGTATTTGAATGTTTACATGAAGCATATGTTCTGAATTGGACATTAACATTGTTGCCATCTTTTCTAGTATGTATTTTAGGTCAGCAAAATAGCAAATTATGTGATGATTTTGAATAAGTTGCGGTTTTATGCAAAGGCAACCTTATGTTGTGAATAAACTTGAACTGTGTAATCAGGAGCAGATGATCTTTTAGAATTATAGTTATCAGCTCACAATTATAGATTTTAACAGGAGTGTTGAACAGATGAAAGGGTTTTATCTGCAAATGTTCTGCCGCCTAATGCCTGCTAGTGCAACATTAAGCCAGTCACACTTTTATTGCACAAACTAGATATCTCAAGTGCCTTTTGATAACAGCTAATATTAATTGTTCTGTACGTTTCTCAGTCATTGTTCGTAGGTGGTCTTCACAATCAATTGATACTTTTATTCAAAGTACTGTAATGGCTCGCCTCCAGCAGTGAGCAAATTGGTAATTAATGAACAATCACTGGCAAAGTAAACTGCATCCCCTTAATTTCCCCTTTTGAGTCTTGGGAAGTGTCATCTCCATTAGAATGCCATCAGTAACATTGCTGTATCTTGAAATGGCCCCTTGGCATGAAACCACATCGGCAGGATTTCTCACCCATTAGTAGATCAGAGGAGCAATTTCACAGTGTTTGGGCTGGGTAATTAAAGTACCAAGTACTGGGTAGAGTTGGGAATTCATGCTCAATTCCAGAAATGCCAGGTGAGCTTCCTTGTGTTCAGTGGAACGTTATGATTAGTTTAATTGGGCTTTGTTTGATTTTAGCCGCCGAGACAATTTGTGCCGTGGCAATCTAATGACTTTTCATTTCTGTGTCTGTGACCTGTACTGACATGAACGAGTGCAAAACAATACTTTAAAGTAGAAACTCTTCTTTTTAGTCACAATACATGTCATTGCTGTTGGCAACAATAAAGTACAAGCATATAGATGTATAGAAAATGGAGTGAACTCGGTTAAGTGTGAGGAGTCACATGCTCCTTGAGCGACTTACTTTAGGTCTTTCTTGTTTCCTTTCCGTGGTTGCCCATTAAAATAAAACAGTTTGGGGCATTTAGCCTAACGACTGGGGTGTTTCAAACGGGCTTGTCACTTGATGTTCTTGAATTGACTTGAAGTGAGATCAAAGCTTTTCTTCAAAATGAAAAATCAGAGAGAGACAGCTCCTTCAATTGCACCACAAAAGCTAATCAAATCATCAGTTCTTTCTGCACAGCGCCCATCCTTATCGTTGGCTGCTGTTGTTATTAACTGTTGCAGTGTAAAAGATGTTAAAAATACTGTGGTCCAATAAAAACAGTGACTATGACCTAGGATAACATAGCATGCAAAATTCTATAATGTTAAATTAATTCCTACTAGAATATTACTTGAGCTGTGTACTAATTAAATATGGGAACTCAGAATTGTTTTAGCTTCAAAATGTACATCACAATGACAACCTAACTGGCCTGTTGCAGTTACCATCACTGTTTATTGACTTTGGTTGAAGAACATTTTCTGAAAGCAATATAATAAATCTGAATTTAATTATATTGTGAGTTAGCCACGGAGTAGATGAAATTTTGAAATGATTAAAAGAAAATATCAAACAAATGTTTATTGACAATTGTGTATGATTTTTTTAAAAGATTTGAATGATCAGAGAATCTGTGAAATTGTAAAATTAATGAGGAGAACTTTCCCAATTCCTACTAAAAATGTAAGTCCAGACAAGGAGACTTTTGCAACCACTGCCAGCTCCCAGATGGGTTTGAACCCTTGTCTGTCTTCTCTGACTCGACATTGTGCAGACTTGGTTGAAGCGAAGAGCCTTGGTTTCCTCCTTGTGGACCCTTCAAGCAGCCATTTG